>NC_061119.1:165145853-165188754 GCF_002878395.1 Capsicum annuum
TGTCCTTTTCTCTTAATTCTGAAGTGACGGAATAACTACCGCATTTGAGATTTAAACCAACAGCTACATAGTTGTAATCATGTCATTTTAAAACAAAATATACTGTCTATATTCGTGAAATCACATGACTGTTAGTTGCTTGTCAAAAAATATAAGTATGGCAATGCTTGTTTCAAGATTTTGATATGTACTTGTCGACGTACTCATGAACAACGTGTAAACTAAAATTGATATATAGTTGATGTCGAGTCTTTTTAGTTTGAAGGATATTTTGTTCCTCTTTCCCAAGCCACAACATAGTGCAAAACACGGATCCTTCCATCGAGCAATGTGTACTATCAGTACTCCCTCAATTCGCGTTTACTTGTCACGTTTTGCTTCTTCATGATTAAATTTTGACTCTGACCAATATTAAGGATGTATTTTTTTCATCATAATTCATAGTGATATGAGAATGATTGCAAATTATAGTATTTTTATATAGTTTTTTGACAATTAACTTTGAAATTTGAAATTTAAAATTTATCTAATTCAATTTACCTTCTAAGATTTGTCAAACTGACTCCCGCGAAGCGAATGTGACAAGTCAAAGTAAAAAAGTACTTCCTCCATTTCAAAATAATAGTATACTGAACTTTATAATGGTATACTAAAGTCTCTAATTAGAACCACATGTGCAAGTTTTCCTGGATATTGCTCGTTTTTGAGGCATTGTCATGACCCAAAAATAAAGATCATAATATCGCTTATTGCGGCGTACCTTGACAAGTAAGCCTATCACTCAAACTGATACAAAAAGAAAAAAAAGAAAAAACAAAAATACTGAAGGTAAGATGTCTAGAACGAAGCTGAACCATAAAAGTAATCATAACAATGCGGAAAGAACTTATTCAAAATATCAATCATGCCTAAAACCAGGTGTCAATAGTGTAAGAACTACTAATACAATTCAGGAGTCAAATACATCAGAAAATAACCACAAAGGAATAATATCTGCCTCCTAATACTAATAAAGACATAACTAATACAGAAATATAGAGGTGAACTCTTGATGTATGAATGCCCAATCGCTACCTTAAGTAATCGGAAGGTGCTCGAAATCAACCAGTCTGAGGTGCACCCGAACCTGAAGCTGCACCAAAAGATGAAGTAGGAGTGAGTACGGTCCACTTGTACTAAGTAAGTATCATAGGCCGACCGAACAAAGTACAAAATAAAGCATACAAAATACATACTAAGGGCACGTCACCCGCAATTAGAAAATGTCCCACAATGGTAGGCCACATCACTTGCACTAACCGTTTTAATATATCACATATATTGCAACAACACACTAAGATAGATCATAAGTAAGCATTATATCTTATGTAACTAGAACAAGGGGAACATGCATTTATAAGATCACCAAATACAAATAAAAGAAGATAAGACAATTACATAGATGACAAGTCAACATAGAAAAACAACACAATAAAGTAAGTGCAATATATATGATGATGATAATGCATGCGGTCATCGCACAACCTCTGAAATCGTTGCACAATCCCCGTATACAACTATGGAGGTAAGCCTCCCAATGCAGGACTTATAATACCCAAAGTACACCTCCAATTGAAGGATGAAGCAGTCACGGTCAAATATAGTAACCTAACTAGATTGGGATTGATCCCACAGGGAATAGGCCAAAAATCCTTTTTGAACTTGTTGAAATCACTAGGCAGTGTAGAAAAGTAAAACGGGGGGATTTGTAGTAACTAGCTAAAAGTAACAAGGCTTAATTGTTTTTGGTTGTAAGAAATCTGAGATGAATACTAAACTTGTATTCCCCCTGGCTTCTTAACTCAGTAGACTTATCATACATTGTCGAACTATTCAAATATCTTGCATCCAGAATCATTAAGTTATGTACCATCAACAGTCTTTTGGATGAGCTAACAGATTTCACCTTTTACCTTTTGAGTCTCAGGATGTCTCCTTACTAACCTTTATCTTGATCCAGTTAACTATTACCTTTTGGGTCTCTAGTTATTAGATGATAGTTAATGATCTTACTTAGATAATACGTAGTAGCGTGGATTGACCGTTAATATTTGAATTACTGTTGTGATCTTCTTTTCCTAGTCACTACTCCTCTTTTGGAGTAAGTAGCAATAATCTAGGAGGGATCTTAATGTTGGACATCGCTAAAAAATCAATAAGAATAAAGAAAACTCAATACATGCAAGAATCTTTGTCTAGAACGACTTGACACTTTCTCTACCTTATTAATCTGCCAGGTTCCTACAACCCTAGCTAAAGAAATTAGCCGCTCATAGCTATGAGATTAATCATTGAATGCACAGAAAAAATTATAGAACTAATCTCATAATAATGGAAGAATAATTTCCAAAGTCTTAAATTAAACAACAAACCAAGAACAACAAGATTTTTGTAAACTTGGCCCCAAAGGGATCTCCTTCTCAACGAATCAATATGTGAATGTATATTTCTAAATAATAATGAATAAATAAAATCTAAAGGGTATTTATAGATTGCAAGAAACCCTAGAAATAAAATTCTATCTAAAATAGTAAAACTTAATTACCCATGCATAATAGGACTTAAGAATATCATAGGAGTGTAATTGGGATACATGGAAACTCTAGAAAATGATTTCGGAACGATCCAAAAAAATTAAGGTTGGTGGATACTTACTCTCTCTACTTACACCCTAACCTGGGAGCAGGTAGTACTTGCGGTCAGCAGAGTGAGTGCAGGTGCTACTTGCGGTCTGCAGAGTGGGCGCAAGTAGCGAAAGTAAGTGCAAAACCAAAATTTTCTACAAGTTAGCTCTCGAAATTTTGGATTTCTGACACTTGCTTTACCCACATGCAGTCCACAAGTACTACATGCGGTCTGTAAGTTGATTTGGCAAGTGCCGGGAGTCATCTTTTCAGTGCTTCTTCAATTCCCGAATGTAGCCAAAATCACCTTTATTCATCTTTTTCATGAAAATTAACATTGAAAATATGATTTCTTACAAAACACTCCACAAATACCTCAAATCCAACAAAATAACCATAAGTACATGCATATTCTCATAGTTTTAAGCATCGTAAGGGATACATTTCTATAGCATATCAAGCACCTCAAATTAGAACACTGCCTATCCTCATGCAACAAAACATAAAAAATAGTACGATGATGCTTAACTAAGAGAAACCTAAGATACCTATGGCAGTCAATCATTAAATTTAAGCTCAAGATCATTACCCTCTCCAAGTTTAATACTTCAAAACACAAATGTGTGTATTAATAAAGCACAACAATATGACACAAAGGAATAAAGCTATTACATTACATTAGTAATAAACAACCATTCATACATATAAGCTACACTACCCAAACATGTAAATAGCTAGCAACACAACCCACGTTTCCTCACATTAAAGAAGTACCACTCACTCATATATGAAATCAAACATGTCAATGCAGGGACGGTCAAGAGACACTCATACTCACAAAAGAAGTTCCAATCAATGCATGTCAAATACCATAGGCTTGCTATTATTTTATTTACCTTAGCCTTCAGAAAGTCAAATTAGGATTACTATAGGACTTTTATCGGTTTGTAATGTAGGCTTAGGGTTGGTATGATACATATGGACTTTTAAAGTGACTAAGCCTCCTTGACACTACACTAACCTTGGGGTATCACTTATTAACTAATTTCATTTTATTCCACCCTTATTTGTCCCTTTCATTCTTTTATGCACATTCAGGTTGGGTGTGGTTTCTTTATTCTTTCTTTTTCACAATTTTAATATTTTTTTCCTTTTCTCTTTCTTTTCTTTTTCTACCACACCCATCCTTACTTTTTTTTTCTCTTATTTTACCATTCGTCATAATCATTATACATTACACACCCCTATTATAGGCATCCTTAACTTACTCAATTTTCCTGAGTTGAGGTACATAATATCCAAGGAGGACCAGGGCCAAAATAGGTTCATTGTAACACAAATGAGAAGGTGAAATGTGAAAACAAAGAAATAGGATATAAGGCTGAAAACAGGGATTAAGGGATACTAATTTCAACATAGAAGCTCATTTAGACTAAAGCTAGACTCAAATGAAAAATGACATATGATCCTTTCCTAACCAACTATCCTACGACTTAGGCAAGACTAATCGGGCAAGTTCTACATTTTACACAGAGGGAACTAAGTAGTATCTCACACATATATTAGCACAGAGTCATGTCACAAGCTACTCCCTATCCAGTTCATCCAATAGTTAGCAATGATTATCATGTCCCTAATTATAATTCCATAACAAGATCTACAATAGTCACATATATATACATATCACATAGTTCAAAAGAAAACTATTGGAGGGATATCATCAACAAAAATATGTTAAATACCTTAGATATTCATTTTTCTCCTAGTTAACCACAAAATATCATGAAACAAAATACAACACGCGTAAACATGCTAGCTATACTAGGAAAAAGAATCTGGGGAAAAGAGGCATGGCAACAAAAACCCCCAAAAGGACATCAAGACCCACAAACAGGAGCATATCTATGGCACCATAGGTGCGGATATCTGACGTCAATCACGAACACAAATTCAAACAACAAAATACCTTAGTTGCCTCCCAAGAAGTGCATGCTTTTATGTCCCGATATAATGGGACTTGGTTGGGTACTCAGACTTCCCCAACTAGTCCCTGAGTACCTTGATTACTCATACTTCATCAAGGTAGCTCAAGAGTTGGCCGCCAAATTTATTTTTATCCTTTGAACTTATGAACTACACCCGTAATTATTTTTTTGATTTCTCATTATACTCATGGGGCGGAGGTAGAAAAATAAAAGATCGAAGAAATAGATGTGGCATGCTGTACTTCTTGTCTCTTACATGAGGAATGTAGTTCTTTGATTCTGGCTCAGAAAATACAAAAATATAGACATATGTTTTCACCTTCTTGCACTCTTCTTTAGGCTTAGATAGCTCGATCAAGATCTGACTATCCAAACACAATGTGCAGAAATACTTCGAATGAGGTCCAATATGTCCCAACTATAGATTTGTAATCTTTTTTACATCCCTACGTAAATCTAGCATGCGCTCCTTAAGAGTGACACTATCTAAAAGAGCATGTGAAATTTTAGACTACTCCAATTTCCGCTTCTCAAGTTGACTTTTCAAAATTCCTTCAGTCTCACACCACCTATAACTAGGTTGCTGGGCGTTACGCGCAGCAGCTTTTGCATTCAATTCTACTTGTAGGTGGTAAATATCCAAGCCAAACCTATCGACCTCTTGAATAAGCATATGATTGCTGTGGACAAGGTGTGTTACTGTTTCCAACAAGCTATCCTTGTGCTCATATACTATATTTGCCATACTCTTGTAATAATGCACCATATAAAAAGAAAAAGGATCAATAAATAAGGAGTCATCATCATTCATTACTTTATCTGGCCACGTTGTCATCTCAAGAAGAGTATGCAACAAAAGAAATAAAACAAAAGAAAATAAAACCTGATAACTCCAACAAATTTAATAAAAACTTCGAAACCATAATCCCCAACAACGATGCCAAAATTTGATAACTCCCAAAGTAAACCTCCAATTGAAGGATGAAGTAGTCAAATATAGTGATCCAACTAGGTTGGGGTCGATCCCACAGGGAATACACCAAAAATCCCTTTAGAACTTGTTAAAATCACTAACCAGTGCAGAAAAGTAAAAATGGGGGACTTGTAGTAACTAGCTAAAAGTAACAAGGCTTGGTTACTTTTGGTTGTAACAATCTAAGAAGAACACTAGGCTTGTGTTTTCCCTGGCTTCTTAACTCAGTAGACTTATCATACACTATCAAACTATTCCAATATCTTGCATGCAAAATTGATAAGTATTGTACTATCAACAGTCTTTTGGACGAGTTGACAAATTTCACCCTTTTCCTTTTGAGTCTTCGGATGTCGCCATACTAACCCTTATCTTGATCCCAATTAACTATTACCTTTTAGGTCTCTAATTATTAGATGATAGTTAATGATCTTACTTAAATAATACCTAGTAGCATGGATCGACCATTAATCTTCAAATTACTATTGTGATATTTTTTTTCTAGTCACTACTCCTCTTTTGGAGTAAGTAGTAATAATCTACGTAGGATATTAAAGTTGGCCACCGCTAAAAAATCAATAAGAACAAAGAAAATCAATATGTGGAAGAATCTTTATCTAGAACGACTTGGCACTTTCTCTTCTTCGTTAATCTGCCAGGGTTCCCACAACCCTAGCTAAAGGAATTAGCCACTCATAGTTATGAGATTAATCATAGAATCCATAGAAAAAATTACAAAATCAATCTCACAATAATGGAAGAATAATTCCCAAAGTCTTAAATTGAATAATAAACCAAGAACAACATGACTTTTGTGAACTTTCCCCCAAATAGGCCTCCTTCTCAACCAATCAATATGTTAATGTATATTTCTGAATAATAATGAATAAACAAAGTCTAAAGTGTATTTATAGATTACAAGATAACTTATAAATTAAATCCTAACTAAAATGGGAAAACTTAATTACCCAAACATAATAGGACTTAGAAGAAACATCACAGGAGTGAAATTGGGATACATGGAAACTCAAGGAAATAATTTTAGAACGATCTAAAAAAGTTGAGGTCGGTGGCTATTTACTCTCTATACTTACTCCCTAAACCTGGGAGAAGGTAGTACTTGCGGTCAGCAGAGTAAGTGCAGGTACAGGGCGGAGGTGCAACTTGCGGTCTGCATTGTGGGCGCAAGTAGCAAAAGTAAGTACCAGACTAAAATTTCCTGCAAGTTAGCTCTCAGAATTTTGAACTTATGACACTTTCTTCTCCTATATATTGTCCACAAGTACTACATGCGGTTCGCATGTTAACTTAGCACGTGTTAGGAGTAATCTTTTCAGCTCTTCTTTAATTCTCGAACGTTGATTTGGTCACGAACAAGCCGAAAAGTGTCACGGACATCCGTAATTGGCCATAATTGCTTTCATAAGTAGCCAAAATCACCTTTTCATCTTTTTTACAAAATTAGCATCTAAAACATGAATTCCTACAAAACACTCCAAAGACACCTCAAATCTAATAAAATAGCCTTAAGTATATATGCATATTCTCATAGTTTTAAGCATCATAAGTGCTATACTACTATAGCACATCAAGACCCTTAACTTAGAACGTTGCATGTTCTCAGGCAACAAAACATACCAAAATAGTACTACGATGCTTAACCAAGAGAAACCTAAGATACCTATGGTAGTCAAATTTAAGCTCAAGATTATTACCCTCTCCAAGTTTAATATTTTAAAACCCAATTGTGTGTATTAATGAAGCACAATAATGTGACACAAAGGAATCAAGCTATGACATTACATTAGCACCAAACAACCATGCATATATATAAGTTACACTACCCAAATAAGTAAGCAGCTATCAATACAACCCACGTTCCCTCACATTAAACAAGTCCCACTCACTCATATATGAAATCAAGCATGTCAATGTAGGGACGGTCAAAAGACACTCACACTCACAAAAGAAGTCCCAATCAATGCATGTTAAATACCATAATATTGCCCTTATTTTTTTTACCTTAGCTTTCAGACAGTCAAATTAGGATCACTATAGGACTTTACTTGGCTTGTAATGTAGGCTTGGGGCTAGTATGATACATATGGACTTTTAAAGTGACTAAACCTCCTTGGCACTACACTGACCTTAGGGTCTCACTTATTAACTAATTTTCTTTTATTCTACCCTTATTTCTTCCTTTTATTCTTCTATGCATATTAGGCCATTTAGGTTAAAGGTGGACTCAAATAAAAAATGGCCTATGATCCTTTCCTAATCAACTATTCTATGACTTCAGCAAGACTAACTGGGAAAGTTCTAGATTTAACACACAGAGGGAAATAAGTAGTATCTCACACACACATTGACACAGAGTCATGGCACAGGCTACTCCCTATCAGGTTTATGCAATAGTTAGCAATGATTATCATGTCTCTAATTCTAATGCCATAAGCAGATCTGCAGGTCACTTATATATACATATCACATAGTTCAAAAGCAAACTATTAAAGGGGTATCGTCAATAAAAATATGTTAACTGCCCAAGATACTCATTTTTCTCCTAGTTAACCACAAAATATCATGAAATAAAACACAATACGCCTAAACATACCGAATCTACTAGGAACAAGAATCTAGGGAAAAGAGGCACAACAACAAAAATCCCAAAAGGACATCAAGACCTACAAGCAGTCCCACCCTAACTTAAAATCATACATTGTCTCCAATGCATCAAACCTCTGAAAAATAAGATAGTTAGGAACACACCTATAGCACCATAGGTGAGGAGATCTGACGTCAATCATGAACACAAATATAAATTACAAAATACCTTGGGTTGCCACCCAAGAGCACCTGATTTCACGTTGTGGCATGACGGGACTTGGTTGGATACTCAGACTTCCCAAATTATCCCCTGGGTACCTTGATTACTCAGACTTCATCATAGTAGCCCAATGGTTGGCCTCCAAATTTCTCTTTCCACTTTGAACTTATAAACTGCAACCCTAATTATTTTTCTAATTTCTCATTATGCTCATAGGGCAGAGGTAGAAAAATAAAGAATCTAAGAAATAGATGTGGCATGCTGTAATTCTTAGCTCTTGTATGGAGAATGTAGCTATTTGATTCGGGCTCAGTAAATTCAAAAACATAGACATATGTTACATCATCTTTGCACTCTTCTTTTGGCTTGGATGGCTCGATCAAGATCTGACTTTCCAAACACAATGTGGAAAGTTTCTTCAAATAAGGTCCAATATGTCAGAACTCTGGATTTACAATCTCTTTTACATCCCCACATAACTCTAGTATGCTCTTATTAAGAGTGATACTATCCATAAGAGCATAAGTAATTTTAGACTCGTCCAATTTCATCTCCTCAAGTTGGCTTTTCAAAATTCTTTCAGTCTCATACCACCCATAACTAGCTAGCTGGGCATTACACACAATAACTTTTGCATCCAATTCTACTTTTAGGTGGTAAATATCCGAATCAAACATGTCGACCTCTTAAATAAGCTTATGATTGCTGTGGACAAGGTGTGTTACTATTTGCAATAGGCTATCCTTGTGCTCACATACTATATTTGCCACACTGCTGCAATAATGCACCATATCAAAAGGAAAAAAATCAATAATAAGGAGTCATCATCACTCTATAATTTCTCTTACTAGGTTGTTATCTCAAGAATAGTAAGAAACAAAATAAAAAAAATAATACCCGACAACTCTAACAACTTTAATAAAGAACTTCAAAATTGTATTCTCCAGCAAAGGTGCCAAAATTTGATAGTCCCCAAAGTACACTTCTAATTAAAGGATGAAACAGTCACTGTCAAATTTAGTAACACAACTAGGTTGGGGTCGATCCTACAGGGAATAAGCCAAAAATAGTTTTTGAACTTGTTGAAATCACTAGGCAGTGTAGAGATGTAAAAAGTGGGGATTTGTAATAAATAGCTAAAAGTAACAATCCTTGGTTGCTTTTGCTTGTAAATAATCTAAGACAAAAACTAGGCTTCTGTTCCCCCTATCTTCTTAACTCAATAAACATATTGTACACTATCGAACTATTCCAATATCTTGCACGCAGAATTGATAAGTTATGTACCATCAACAATTTTTTGGATGAGCTAACAGATTTCACCCTTTACCTTTTGTCTCAAGATGTTGCCTTGCTAACCTTTATCTTGATCCTAGTTAACTATTACCTTTTGGTCTCTAGTTATAAGGTGATAGTTAACAATCTTACTTAGATAATACCTAGTAGCATGGACCAAGCATTAATATTCAAATTACTATTGTTATCTTATTTTACTAGTCACCACTCCTCTTTTGTAGTAAGTAGCAATAATGTAGGAGGGATATTAATATTGGCCACCACTAAGAAATTAATAAGAATGAAGAAAACCCAATACATGCAAGAATCTTTATCTAGGACGACTTGTCACTTCATCTACTTTGTTAATCTGCCAGGGTTCCCACAACCTTAGCTAAGGGAATTAGACACTCATAGTTATCAGATCAATCAGGGAATCCACAGACAAAATTACATAATCAATCTCATAATAATGGAATAATAATTCCCAAAGTCTTACATTGAATAACAAACCAAGAGCAACAAAATGTCGGTGAACTTTGGGGCCTCTTTCTCAATCAATCAATATGTGAATGTATATTTCTAAATAATAATGAATAAACAAAGCCAAAAGGGTATTTATAGATTACAAGAAACCCTAGAAATCAAATTCTATCTAAAATAGGAAAACTTAATTACCCATACATGATAGAACTTAAAAACATCATAGGAGTCTAATTGGATACATTGAAACCCTAGGAAACTATTTCAGAATGATTCAAAAAAGTTAAGGTCGGTGGCTACTTACACTCTCTACTTGCTCCCAGATCCTTGGAGCAGGTAGTACTTATGGTCCGTAGAGTGAGCGCAGTTACAGGGCGTAGGCATTATTTGCAGTCTGTAGAGTGGGCGCAAGTAGCAAAAGTAAGTGCCAGGCCAATTTTTTCTACAAGTTAGTTCTTGGGATTTTGGACTTCTGACACTTGCTTTACCTATATGCGGTCCAAAAGTACTACATGCGATCTGTATATTGACTTAGCAAGTGACAGGAGTCATTTTTTCATCTCTTCTTCAATTCCCCAATATGATTTGGTCACAAACAAGCTGGAAAGTGTCTCAAACATCCATAATTGCTCCCATAAGTTTGCAAAATCACATTTTTTCATTTTTTTCATGAAATTCGCTTCCAAAATATGATTTTATGCTAATCACTCCAAAATCACCTCAAATCCAAAAAAATAGCCTTAAGTATATGCATATCCTCATAATTTTAAGCATATTAAGTTCTATACTTCTATAGCTTATCAAGGAACCATGGGGGTTCATTAACCCATATATAATCCATATATCTCATATCTCTTTTTCGACAGACTCCTCAGAAAGGGTCTTATAAGGTGTTACTATATCTCCTTCCTGAAATATCCCTCGAAGAGGGTTTTTAAAAAGATATTTCTAGTGTTACTCAGGTCATGATACAGTGGTACTAATGTTTCATAAATGAGTATGATATGAGGATGTAATGTGATATTGGGAAAATTTAATGCTCAAAGCACCAATAAGCACCCAGATTTAGACTTAGTTCAACAACTTTTGTATGAATTCTTAAGTATAATTCAACTTTTATTCTATTTTATGCCTAATGGATAAGATTAGTACTTTCAGGCTAAAAATCATGAAGAATTGTGTGCATTTGGATACAATGATGTTATGGAAGGATTGAAGAAATACAAAGGAGTGAAATAAAGCTAAAAAAGAGAAGCTGGAAAGTAGAAATCCTCATTTGATAACACTCCGCATCGCGCTGACCAACAAAATAGCAATGGTCAAATTCAAGTGAAGGTTCGCGAAATCAACGCATCGTGCAGAGGCATAAATTCTCACTTGGCACTTTCCAGTACAGGTTCGAAAAACCACCGCATCGCGGAGCAGTCCAACTTATCAAATTATGCAACCTGGATGTTTAACGCATCGTGGAGGATGGATATTTCACAATTGTCCAAATCTAGTAGCTCACCGCGATAGTGATGCATCGCGGTGAGGGTGCATTTTACAAATTTCAAGGAATACTTGAGCTCCGTGATTTCCCAGATTTTAATGGAAAATAGCGATAGAAGGCATGGTGCGATGCGTCGTATGGCAAAATCAGGAAGATTTTAAGTGTTTTGTCCCAGTTATAAAAGAAAAAATCCAAGATAATTGTAGGGACTTTTGGCAAGAATAGGAGCAGCAGAAAAGTAGAAAGTGCTCTCTTTTAGGGCTCTTAGACATTGTTTCCAATTTCATTACTTCAAGACTTGTTTTGGGTATGATTAATTACTTATTTAGGATGATGAATTCAAACAAGAGTAGCTAAACACCCTATTTCTTGGGTTGAGGCTTAAAACATGATTACTCTTTTATATTCTTATTCATAGTTTCCTTTTGAATTATTATTTGGGTTATTCTTAATTTCTTGCGCTTACTATTTTAATTATTGACCACCATTAGAATAAATCTATATTTCTATGTGCATTCAGGAGGAGAATCATAGGAAAGAACAAAGAAATTAGGGAGCAAAGTTCTTATTCTTTTATGAAATAAGAGATTTGAATTAGCATCTAGGATAGGGATATACCTAGAACCCTTGCTTGGTTCACTTGCAAGAAGACAACTTTAGAAATCTAGAAGAATTGTTGTATCTCTGAGGGATTTTTAGCTACAACGTTCAATAGATAAAAGATTTGAGGTCGGGAGACCAAGATCGTTGCATAAACCTTGCAAATCATCAACCCGATAATCAATTAGACGGTGATAAGAATAGAGAATTGTATGATTGTTCAGAATACCTCAACCCTGGAATCATCCTCATTATTGATTACAACCGTTACTTGCTTTGCTCTAGTCGTCACTAATTATTTCTTGTTTAATAATTTACATTTTATTTATAAAATTAAAATCATCTTGTTACTTTCAAGCACTTTATATCCAATTATCTTAAACTAAAGATTGAATAAATTTCTAATTTATTGATTCTCGTGGGAACAATATCTGACTGTCTAAGTCTCTATACTACTTGTACGATCATATATATTTGCGTGTGCATAGAGGTAAAACATAATGCTCGTAAACAATCATAATGAGCATTCTTACAATCAACCACATGATATATTTCCATAACCAACTACAATGATACATTTCCATAATCACGTGAGCCAATATCCACTCATTATTTCTGTTTCATCCGTGAACTTCCACATATCTCATATGCCAATAAAGTACGAATATAATCATAATATACCAATGGTACCACATTAAGCATTTTAACAACATAATACAATTATTCACATGCATTTAAGTCTATCAATATCATATAGGACCCTACATGGTCACACATATCACATAATATCTCAATTTGGACAATTACATCATATATAGGACCCCACAGGGTCACAAAACATAGAGCTATTTTTTATGATTAGTTCTAACCCTTAACATGCATTTTGTATCGTCGTTTACTACGTATCCCAGTCTTAAAGAGTTAAGCCATAACCTACCTCAAATGCCGAAATTGGTCTGCTACACTTAGAATCAAAGATCTTAATTTCCACGAAAGATCACGAACTCCACTAAAAATATCAAATAGGGAATCTATGCATCAAAATAAAACCAGCAATACTCATATTTACTACTTTTGGTTCTAGGTCAAAATAGATTCCCGAAATGGGTTTTCGAAAAAAAGAGAAAAATCATAACTTTACTTCAAAAATCTGTTTTCCATATTTTTATGAACCTACAACTGAAAACTCAGGTTAAATTGAGTCCAAAATAAGGTTCAAATTGAAGAAAAAATCATTTTTATACTTTATAAAAAAAAACATTGAAATCTGGGTCAAAATCATGTATCAGAGTTATTTGAAGGTTGAATTGATGAAAAACTAGTAATTATAAGATAAAAACATTATTCAAGTGAAAAAAGTGAAATTGGAGTTTAAAATCAAACCCTAAGATTTTTGAATTTCGAGAGATTAATCAAGGAATTACTAAGAAAAGGGTGAAATCTTAGCTTAAATCCATAAGAAAATCAAGAAATAGATGTTAATCTAGATTCCCAAACTTCCACAAGCTTCACTTTTAAACTCTCACAGTATTTTAGGGTTTAACTTTCAAGAGGCCAGGTGAAAGAATGAACAAAATGGGCAAAAAGGAGGGGAAAAGCTATTTTTATAACCAAAAAACTGCACAACACCAGATTTTTCTTTCTTTAAGTCTAACTCAGACTTCGGCGGGTTGCCCGAGATTCATTTGGAGTGTGATATACATAAACAAACTATATAACCATACTAAATTCGATGCTCCAAACTCAATGAAGATATCAGATATTTGAGAAAATCTCATTTTCACAGAGTTGACCCCCCAAAATTCGAAATCACAATTTCCCAAACTGAGGTCGAAATGAGACTTAAAAGTCATTAAGTCACACCAAATATGCTACCATCTGATAGGATTCTCTCCATGAAGACTTGAATCTAAATGCAAAAAAGTAAAGATAGAGGGATAGGATATCAAGATAGAAAGATAGAGACAAATATGATACAAAAGGACAATCAAAGGGTGTATCAAACCCAAAAACATTCCTTTAAGATTACCAAATAGCACCTAACTCTTACATGACTGCAAAGGAGGTTGAATCTCCTTTACAACCGACGTTTCTAATAAAAAATCAACATTCACTTTTCCAAGATCTTAAAACACTCCCAATAGAGTTTTCATGAATTATCATCATCATTAAACAAAACTAACTATATAAATCTAGCTACCAAGTGTTTATAGTTTGGCTAAACATTACATAATTAGGGCCAAAAAGTGACCCAAATGTAAGAAAAGGCCCACTAGGGGCTGTTTTGGCCTGCTCTTGAAATGCTAGGGTAGATCAAAAGTAGATCCAAAGCTCCTTGGGTTCAAGAACCTTCCAAGGGGATTTCGAGCCTTATTTTGTACTCCTTCGATCTCGTCAAAGTTCTTTGACCCTCCTTAATGGTAATCTTCATCCATTTGGAATATTTTAATAGCATTGAGTTATCAAGCACCTCAAGTATCATATGTTTCTCATCCAAAGATCTGGATGTAATTTGGCTTGTATCATCCTCCCCTTCTTGAAAAGGATTCGACCTCGAATCCAAACCTTGGAAAACCAAAGAAAAGATAAACAAATACAACATCCTCATGATATGAGGGATAGGGTCAGCACAAATAATCATAGCATCATGCAAAGGTTGAACACACTTAAGTGTAACCAAGGATCCTTTATGGTAAACATTAGAAACTTATTGAAAAATACACAAAGGGGTTGGCTATGGGAATAACCAAGAGGTAAGAAACCACCAAGGTCATAATGGCATCACTAAATTCAAAAGGTAAAGCTGCCTTCACCTTAGGAGCCATAAGACACAATTGCTTCATCACCTCTTTAAGAGACTACATTAAGAGTGGTTCCTCAATTGGTTTTAAAGTTCACAAGATCCATATAGCATTGTCATTCAAAAAAGTAGACCAACCAATAAGTTTCCTACCTCCACATAAAGAAAATCCAAGACTAGCATGGATATCATCATAATCAAAGAGGTAGTATAGAAAGGAATCAAGTGTAAAAGTATCATCCAAGGAACTATTATCTGTAGAAGACCATTTTCCTTAAAATATATAGCACATAATGCACACAAAGATGGAATCAAAACATTTAAGCACATACGACTTTTTCCTTTCAAAAAGCTTCCCTTAAGAAAGGGGTCACCAATTGTAAACAATTCACAAAGAAGGGGATCATAAGCATGAAATCTATCCAAAGTGTTTTCAAAAGGAGACTCTCTCCTTGACCTACAGGTAGTGAAGCCTTGGCCAATATTGGAAACAGATAATTTTGAATTCTCTTGGATCTTTTCTTTACTTCCCTTCATTAATGAATGCTTATCTTTGTTGGAAATCCCTCTCGTGCACAACTTAGGTCAATCAAGTGGGTTGTAAATCTCTAAGAAAGACTTTAAATCATAGGAAATGATTCCAACATCCTCATCTAAAATTTTCTTGTCAACTATACCAAGCATCAAGCTAAGTGTGTGGAAATCACCACATTTAAATTTGTCACTGGAGTCAAATGGATAAAGTGTCCATAGACATGGGTCTAGACAACACTTCTTTCCGCCAAATAATTACCCAAATCAAAAGATATACTCTCCACACTAGCATAAGCACCATAAAAAACAAATGGACAGTAGAGAAAAGTATCATTCAAGTTTACTTCAAGCAGTATGTCCACATATATATACTCACTATTAGATTCAAGATCATCACCATGAGTATTCTCAACCATAGGAGAACACAAAGTAGAAGAAGAAATAGTTTCTAAACAATTTATACTTTCTCTTTCAAGGGAAGAATTCTCAAGTAGACATATACCACTACTAAGATCAAAGATATCATTACTCAAGTCATCACAAGAATTAATCAATTCATACTCATAATTATCAAACAAGGGTGAGGTGTTGTACAAAGGATCACAACCACAATCATTTTCAATGAAACAATCACTAATTGGGTTTCTTTAAATGTTCAAGATGAGCTGCCTACCAATATTATTCACACCACTAGGTTCACTAAGAGTGATTGTACTATCTTCAGACATGATATTATACTTAAAGATAGAAGGATCAATCCATAAAGAAGGATTAGAACTTGTAAGTTCACTCTCAATAACACAACTATCAAGTTCAAAGAAGTTTCAAACACATCCCTAAGAGCTTGACAAACAATAGGATATTCACTAAAGGACATGCTCAAAGGGTTATTCCTATTCACTTGAGCAATATTTTCAACATCATCACTCACTTGAGGTTCATTAATCACATCACAGTCATCCTCAAGTGGTGTACTATTTTCACTCATAAGTTGGTCAACAAAATGTTCACAAGACAATGTACCATCATTCATCATATTGTCTTCAACACTAAGTGAACTCAAATTGATCTTACTAAAAGAGTCAATGAGGTCATCAATAGGATAAACTACTGTTTCCACACTCTTAATGGGTACATCATCAACAAGAGGAAAAGAATCACGAGACTCACATATAAATAAGCTACTACTAACATTTAATGTGCTACTAGCCACACAATCATCATTCACATGTACAAAGGTGTAAGGGTTAGCTATTTCATCTTGGCATTCTTGAGAATATTCTTCTTTGACTTGGTGTGAAGGTCCTTTACAAGCTTTATAAGCATCTAATATTTCCCTCATCGAATCTTCAAAGGGAATCTTCTCTTTCGGTTCTTGTTCTCCTCCCCTTGCTACGTTGGTACCTACATACATATACTTGTAAAAAGAAGGAGAAACACTGTTAGCTCGATTTAGTGGAAACACTATCACTTGAATCCTCACACCATCTCCTTTTTCCTCTCTTAGGTTGCCACCTTGCACTCCATTACTCTTCTTAATCTTTTGTTTCTCAGTTTCATTAGGCTTGGAGTAAGTAGTCACATCTCTTTGAGATTTGTGAAGAATGGATGGAAGAAGATGATTTCCCCATTGGTCCTTTACAATATTAGGCCAACTTTGTACATTTGGAACCTTATGTTATGCAAACCAATTGACATCTAAGCAAAAATGTCCTTGTTCCAAGGGGAAGATGTCACACTACACCTCCTCATAGTGCCTATATCGGGTGAAGGAAATTTTTACTCTCTCAGAAACCCTATACACATCCAAGAAGTACGGAACAAGTAGAGGCTTTCGAGGTATTCCTAAAAAGTAAACCATCGGTGAAATGACGTAGTTTCTATACAACCAATCATCTAGCATAAGGAGCCATCCTGAAACCCAACAAATTCTTACCTTTTCGGAGTGAACATTTCTTCTTGGATCAATATTATAAAGATGGGTATACCCCATTGGTACATGGGTACCCCTCTAAGTTCTTTCAAGGCACTCCACGTTCGGCCGGACTTTCTTATATATTCCCACCACAATTGCGTTGGTCCATGAATATGTTTAAGGACACCCATAGCTCTTTTGACTTTGCTCATATCATAATCCATGAAGATCTTTTCACACTCCCATTCCCCATTAAGATATTCTTTGGGACCCCACTCTCTTATAAAGATGAGGAGAGTAGGAAGATCTTGACTCCTACTATACCCTTCATATCTACCTTAGTTCCCGTTTCCATATGTTTGGACACTAGGATAAGAAAAGCAAGATGTAGTACCCCTAGGCTTTAGAGATGCATGCTCTTTCATTCCCATGGAGCAAACTCTACTATAGTTAGCATAACCATTCACATCGATTCGACCTTGATAAGAAGTAATACAAGATGAGGAATATGAAACTTCACAATCCTTACATACATTCTCACTATGATCCTTATAAGATTTGTAAATAAATGGGTTATACCTTACATCATGTCCAGGCTTAGAGTGGGAAGTGTAATACTCCTCATATGCCCCATCTTCCTCATAAGAACCATCACAAGGCTCTTTATCATCTCCATACTCACTATAAGAACTAGGATGATTATTTATCTCACATTCTCCTTAGAAATAGTAGTCCTTATTTGCATTAAACTTTTTATCATGGCTATATACATAGCCTCCATAATATCCTTCTTGTTCGTATCCATAACTATCTTCACCACAATCATAGTCTCCTATGTTGTAGTTATAATTATCTGAGGTTATCGAAGACATACTTCCTTATATCACCTTGTACCTACAAAATGAACAAAAAAGATTAGTAGTAAAGCTCCTTACTAACACTCGTATGAATCTCACATTTGTGATCCACACAATTGGTGCGGCGAATGTTGAAAGTTGCTTAAACTCTATTGATGAATAAGGTGTCAATCTCTAGTTATGGCCGGAGTGGATTCTTGTTTGAATGACTAAAAATAAAATTACTTAAGGACTTTAATGAAGAAATCACAATGAATTGTAAAAGAGAAAACCTTTAATGAGATTGAACGATGAAAGAAATGAGACTCAAGAACTAATCAATCAACTTAGTTGATGAATTACTTAATTGTTGAGTAGTTTAAGAATCAAAAGATGAGTTTAAGAATCAAGAAAATGAAACTAAGCAATCAAACCTTGAGTAATGGAGTAATTTAAGTGTTGAATTGCGTTTAGAGGCTTGAATTTTGCATTTGAGACTTGATCTGTGTTAGTAAAGGTTGATCTGTATTTGGGGACCTCCTCTAGCAGGTAGCGTGCAAGTCCGAGAAAGCCTGGGCACAGGTGCTACTGCTTTGAGGTGTTGCAGCACCTTGGGTGCACTTGCAAAGCAATTTGGCTGCCCCATGCCTTTCAATTGGCTGAAATACCCTCCAATTGGTCCTTTGTGTCCTTTTTTTTTGGGACATCCTTGGAATCTTTGTAGATGTCTTAGAAAAAATACTTTTCACTCTTTTTTATTCTTTTTTCTTGCATCAAACAAGCACCTTTGGCTGAAATTTCAACATGAATATAATAATCTCCTCAAGAACACACCAAAAACACCAAGAACAACAATCTTTCTAACTTTTTAAAGAGAGCTTGGAATGAGTTGAAAATTTGAACGTAGGAACTTCTTAGCCTTTTAAATTCATTACAAACATCAATTTGTCCAAATTATTCACCAAAATCTTCAGATTTTTAATTCACCTCAAACTTCTTCAACCCAAGCTTTCAACAAGGATAGAAAACTCAAATAAGCTTTGATTTGATTACAATTTGATTTATAGACTCGTATAGTGTTAGATAACACAATTCTAACACTAGAAACCACAAAAATCTATAACTCAAAATTTGACCTAAGACCTAAAACATGAATAGTGTTTTTTTTAATTTTACAAATAGACCCAAGATTGATTTCATAGGAACATAATCAAGCTCAGCTCTGATACCAAATGATAAGATTCTCGCCATGAAGACTTGAATCTAAATATGGAAAAGTAAAGATAGAGGAATAGGATATCAAGATAGAGAGATAGACAGAAGTATGATAACAAAAGGGAAATCATAGCGTGTATCAAACCCAAAATCCTACTTTAAAGATTACTAAATAGCACCTAACTCTTACTGACTGCAAAAGGGATTCATTCTCCCTTGTAACCGATGTTTCTAATCAAAGATCAACATTTACTTTTCAAAGCTCTTAAAACACTCCTAATGGAGGTTCATAAATTCATCATTATCAATCAACAAAAGCTAACTATATAAGCCTAGCTACCAAGTATTGATAGTTTGGCTAAATATTACATAATTAGGGCCCAAAAGTGATCCAAATGCAAGAAAAGCTAACTAGGGGCTATTTTGACCCACTCTTGAAATGTTAGAGTGGATCAACAGCAGATCAAAAGTGCCTTGGACACATGACCCTTTCAAGGGGCTTTTGAGTCCCGTTTTGCACTCCTTTGACCTCGTCAAAGTCCTTCGATGCTCCTTAATGGTAATCTTCATCCATGTGGTATTTTTTAATAGAACTAAGGAGTCATAAAGCACCTCGAGCATCATATGTATCTAATCCAATGGCCTGCGGGCAATTTGGCTTGTATCACCACCCTAAAATTTAAGTTTTAGATCTACTGGTGTAGTCAGATTTTCAATCTGAGGCCGTTTCAACCAAATGTGGGTTCCACACCCATATTTCCAATTATTCATCTTTTCAATGAATATATCAAAATAAGCTCAGGTGCATCAAGACCCAAACCAAAGGTCTACCTAGTCTAAAATCAATATTCCAGAGCTGCTAGTACAGACTGTTTAGTCATCTATTGCACAAATCAAAAGATATCTACATAAGTTCAAAATAAGGCTCTAGAAGCCATCAAAAATCACAATATCGCATAAGTGGTACCAAAATGCATCGGGAACTATGCCAATCAATACCACACCAAGAAATACCATAATTCAACTATGAGGAGAGGTCAAACAGTCAAATCACACAAACTCATAAATTTTACATCTTTCATAAAAAAAATGGGTCGTTACTTCATCCATTATGAAAAATAATCTAGTTCATCCTCGAACTAAAGCAAAGAAATACCTGAATCAACAAAGAGCTGGGGATAAGAACTATGCATACCAAAATAAACCTCCTAAGTAGCCTTATCTATAAGTCGATGTTGCCAATGGACCTTAACCACAAGGATCACTCTAGAGCACAACAGCCTAACATCCCTAGCTAATATGGAGATCGGCTCCTCAACAAAAGAAAACCGCTTATCTAACTGAGCTAACTCCTAATGAATAACATGAGACTCATCTGGAATGTAATAGTGAAGCATAGAAACATGAAAAATTGGATGAACAACTGGTAGATTAGGGGGAAAATCCAACTCATAAGCCACATCACCATCAGTCTGAAGACTCTCAAATGGACCAATATACCTGGGGCTAAGCTTACCCTCTTCCTAGACCTCATCATATCCTTCATGGGTAAAACTCGAAGGAAAATACAATCACCAACACCAAATATCATGGCATAAAGTCTACAATCAGGATAACACTCTGCCAACTCTGAGCTGCTCTAAGTTTATCCTAAATGATCAGGACTCTATCCAAAGACTCACGAAGCAAGTCCGTACCTCGAGCTCTCACCTTTGAAACATCAAACCAACCCACTAGGGAGCGACAATGCCTACAGTATAATGCCTTAAAAGGAGCCATGTCGATACTGGAATAGTAGCTGTTGTTATATGCAAACTCAGCTAAAGCCAAATGCTGCTCCCACTGGCCACCAAAATCGATCATATATGCGCGGATCATATCCTCCAAAACCTAAATAGTCCACTCTCACTGGCCATTAGTCAGGGGGTGAAACACTGTACTAAGATCAACTCGATTACCCCACTCATTCTAAAATTTTTTCCAAAAGTGAGATGTGAACACAAAGCCTCAATCTAAAATGATGGACACGGGCACACCATGTAGATGCATAATCTCACAAATATAGATACAGACCAATATCTCTGCACTCAATAAGACTTGAACTAGAATAAAATGAGCTGACTTGGTCAATTAATCCACGTTGATCAAGCACTATCAAAACCATGAGATGTACAAGGCAAACTAATCACAAAGTCCATGGTGATTTTTTCCCACTTCTACTCGAGAATGGGTGACCTCTGAAGTAACCTACTCGGCCTTATATGCTCAACATTTACTTGCTGACAATATAGGAAATGAACTACAAAATCCACTATATATCGCCTTATACCATGCCACCAGTAATGCTGCCTAAAATCATAATACATCTCAGTTATACCTGGATGGATGGAATATCTGGAACAATGGGACTCCTCCAAGATCAACCTAATCTAGTCAACCACTCTCGGCACACAAACTAGTTCTCTAATATACAAAACTCTATCTAAATTAAGTGAGGCTTCCTTAGACTCCCCACTCAACACCTTATCTTGAATCAACCTCAATCAACCATCATCAAATTGATAAGCTTGAATCTGCTCCATCAAAGAAGATCTAGCCTCTACAAATGCCAAAACATGCTTAGGTGTCAAAATATCAAGCCTAACTATTTAGTTAGCTAAAGATTAAACCTCTAAGGCTAAAGGACTCTTGTGCCTCAAAGGTGCACCAAGCTACCTATGCTAGTAAACTTGCGACTCAAGGCATTTGCAACCACATTAGCCTTTCCCGAATGATAGAGAATGGTCAAGTCATACTCCTTAAGAAACTCAAGCCAACGACGCTACCTCATATTAAGATCTGACTGGGTAAAGAAATACTGAAGGCTATGATGATCTGAGAAGATCTCACAACAGACTCCATACGAGTAGTGCCTCCACAACTTCAAGTCAAACATAACTACGTACAACTCTAAATTATAGGCAGGATAATTCCTCTCATACGAATTCAACTAGCGAGATGCATAAGGAATCACCTTGGCCTTCTGCATTAACACAACATCCAATCCGACACCCTAAGCATCACAAGACCAGTAAAGCTAACGTCCACCTTGGGCAAAGCCAATATAGAAGATGAAGTTAATAAATGCTTAAGCTTTTAGAAGCTTGCCTCACAAATATTGGGCTACTAAAAAGAAATATTCTTCTGGGTCAACTTGGCCAATAGAGCTACAATGGATGAAAAACCCTAAACAAAATATCGATAGTAACCTGTTAAGCCAACAAAACTCTGAATTTTGGTAGGCAAAGTAGGTCTAGCCCAATCATGAACCACTACAACCTTGGCTGGATCAACTATAATACCTTTCTCAATCATCACATGACCCAAGAAAGAAACAAAATCCAACCAAAACTCATACTTAGAGAACTTTGCATACAAGTTCTCTTCCCTCAATCTCTGAAGTATAATCCGTAGATGCTCCTGATGCTCAACCTCACTCTTGGAATACACAAAGATATCATTTGTAAATACAATAACAAAAGAGTCGAGATACGATTGAAAAACCTGGTTTATCTACTCCATGAACACGATAGGGGCATTAGTCAACCCAAAGAACAAGACCAAGAACTCGTAATGACCATATCGAGTTCGAAGAACTATCTTTGAAACATCCAAAGATCCAATCCTCAACTGGTGATAGCCGAACCTCAAATCAATCTTTTAAAATACCACAACACCCTGAAGATGATCAAACAAATCATCAATTCAAGGAAGAGGATACTTATTCTTAACTATTACTTTATTTAATTGCCGATAATCAATACACATTTGCATAGACCCATCCTTTTTCTTCACAAATAAGACAGGCGAACCCCAAGGCAAAACACTAAATTGTAAAAATCCCTTATCCAACAACTCCTACAATTGATACTTTAATTTCTTCATTTTTGAGGACATCCTATAAGGAGGAATAGAAATAGGCTCGTTACCCAGCTTAACATCAATAGCGAAATTAATATTTTAATCCAAAGGCATATCAGGCAAGTCCATAAGGAACAAACCCATAAACTCATGGATAATATGGATAAAATTACAGGAAGGAGGTGAAACAACACTAGTTTTAGAAATATAAGCCAAGTAAGATAAACATCCCCTCTCAAATAATTTATGAGCTTGAACATAAGATATAATCCTCTTAGGAACCGAATAAAGTGCACCCTTCCAAGCTATCTTGGCACACCCGACGAAGCTAATGTCATAGTCTTAGCAAAATAATATAAGATAGCATGATAAGGACCCAAACAATCCATGCCTAAAATAACATCAAAATCAACCATATCTAACACAAGAAAGTCTACCAAAGTCATACACCCAGCAAAAGTCACAACACAAGATCGATGCACCAATCCACCACTAAAGAGTCACCTACCAGGGAATATACATGAATAAATATGGCAAGCAGCTCACAAATAGAATCAAAATCTAAAGTAAAATACATAGACACATAGGAGAAATTTGATCCAGGATCAAATAATACAGATGCAGGTCTGAAACAAATGGGGACGATACCTGTAATCACAGCATCAAAAGCCTCTACATCAGGTCTGGCTAGTATACCATAACACTGACCACGACCACTAGCTGCTTGGGTGGATCTACAACTATCAATTGTCTGAGTGGCCCTACGACCACCCCCACGATCTCCCCTACCTCTACCACTCGTACCTCTAGTAACACCTCTACCCCTCATAGTTGAAATAGGAGTAGCCAAAACTACCCGACTGGGACAGTCCCTGGACACATGGCTAATCTTGTCACACACATAGCAACCTCTACGACCAATCACAATAGAAGAAGGTGTAACTAGGCCCAAATAATCACCCTAAACTACTGAACTAGAAGATCCACCACTTAAACTTTTTAAAGTTGCTTGTACTACCCTACTATGGTATTCACAAAAACCTCTAAAATCTCTGCCTTGAGAGGTCTGACTCTTGAACTCCTTGAAATATCATGCCTTCATGGTGCCTCCATGAGATACACTAAGAATACCCTCTGTCATTTTAGCATGATCTATGATACTTTGAAAAGAAACCCCAAACACAACTATTTTAGATGTAGCCAACTTAAGATAGACATCCAAACACTTCACAAACTTCCAAAATTTTCTCAGACTCGGCGGTAATGCTATCTTAGGAATATCTAGACAGGGCATGGAAACATGCGTCATACTCAGCAACCATCATGAAGCCCTGCTCCAAATGATCAAACTCGCCCCGTAAGTGATCTCTCAAACTTAAAGGCATAAATCTCTTTAGGAAAGCCTTAGAAAAATAATCCTAAGTCATCTAGGGAGAATTAAGGGTCTACAAGCAACCTCTACCAATATCTCACCATATCTCTTAATTGATAAGATGTATAAGAAACTCCATAAGACTCAAGCGAACCAAAATCATGTAACTTCTCTCTATAATTAATTAGGAACTAATAGGCATCGTCGCCCACTACACCACTAAACCTTGGAGGACCCAACCAAGTAAACTTCTCAAACCTCTTTTGATCCTCAGAAGATATCACTGCACTAATTATGAGAGAAGACATTGTAAATCTGGTTGGCTGTGATCCTATCTAGAGAGGTAAAATAGATGATAGATGGACTCCTAATCTTGAAACCTTATAGTTAGATGTCGGCACCAAAAGTGGAATAAAACTTAGGGTCTGAGGAGTACCTAAAGTAGATATAGGTGCAACAAGAGGATCCACACTCTGAACTAGAGAAATATCCTCCATAACCAAAGGAGAAACTCCTAAACGGGTCAGAAAATGCAATAACAATCCCTCCAACACTAGGGAAGTTGTACTCTGAAGAATTGGAGTAGGACCCACACCTCTAACATGCTCAACACGAGGCTCAAAGGAGAGTTTCCTAACACTCTTCCTAGATAGAGCTGCACCATAGGGATGTTTCCTCCCTCGAGTTTATCCATGACTCGAGGCTCGCCCTCTAGATGAAAGTTTTGTATCACTACTCTTATAGGACCTAGTCAACATCATTTGTCCAGAAAGAGTGAAACATAACTCAAAAAACAAGATATGAAAGAATTTTGTATGGTAAGGAATAAAAATAAGGGAAGTTTCTTAAAGACATCCTATAACCTCTCAAAGATAGATATAGAAGTTTATGTACCAATCTATGAGACTATTAGAAATCCCATTCATACACCATTAAGACCAATGAAACCTAGCTGTTCTGATACCAATTTGTCAAGACCTAAAAACAAGGGCCATGAGGGCATTTATCGCAGCGTACCTTGACAAGTAAGACTATCACCCTAACTGGTACAAAAAGGAAAAATAGACAAAAACACCTAAGGTAAGACTTCTAGAACAAAGCTAAACCATACAAGTAATCATAACAATATGGAAAAAAGTTATCCAAAATACCAATCATGCCCAAACTTAGGTGTCAAAAGTGTAAGAACCACTAATACGATTCAGGAGTCAAATACATCAGAAAATAACTACAAAGGAATAAAATTTGTCTCTGAATACTAATAAAACATAACTAATTTAGAAATATAGAGGTGAATGCTGTATGTATGAATGTCTAACTGCTACCTTGAGTAATTTCAAGGCGTTCAAAGTTAACTAGTCTGAGGTGCACCCAAACCTGAAGCTGCACCAAAAAGGTAAAGTAGAAGTGAGTATGATCCACTTGTAATCAATAGGTTTCACAAGCCGATCGAGTAAAGTAGAAAATAAAGCATTAATAATACATACTATGGACATGTTACCTGCAATCAGAAAATATTCCATAACGGTAGCCCACACCACTTACACTAACAGTTCTAATATATGACATATATTGCAACATCACATCAAGATAGAACACAAGTATGCATTATATCACCTGTAAGTAGAACAAAGGGGAACATGCATATACAAGATTGTCAAATACAAGTAAAAGAAGATAAAACAATTACAAAGATGGAAAGTCAATATAGTAATACTACACAATATAAACACAATAAAGTAAGTGTATTGTATATGAAGATGATTATGATGCACGAGGTTATCGTACAACCTTTGAGATTATCGTACAATCCCCGTATACACTTATGAAGGCAAGACTCCCAATGCAGGACCCATGGGGTTTTTGAAAACCCGTATACAATCCATATATATCATATCTCTTTTCTAGAACATCCCACAGAAAAGGTTTTATAAAGATTTACTATATCCTTCGCCGGCATATCCTTTGGGGAGGCTTTTTAAAAGGGTATTGCCAGTGTTACTCAAGTGTCGCCATGGTGGTACCAATGTTTCATGAATGAGTATGATATGAGGATGTACTGCCCCCAACCAATCACAATGAGTAATCGCATAACAAACCACATGATATATTTCCACAACCAACCAATGATATATTTTCACAACCACATGAGATAATATTCACTTATTATTTCCGTTTTATCCATGAACTTTCCCATGTCTCATGTATCAATAAAGTATGAATATAATAATAATACACCAATGATAACACAGTAAGCATTTTAACAACACAATACAATTATTCACATGTATTCAAGTCTATCAATATCACATAGAATCCTACACTGTCACACATATCACATAATATCTCAATTTCGATAATTACACAACATATAACCCCCAACATGGACACAACACATAAATAGATATTTTTCATGATTATTTCCCACCCTTAAAATACATTTTGTACCATCATTTACTACCCAACCTAATGTGAAAGAGTTAAGCCATAACCTACTACAAATGTCGAAATCGGCCCGCTACACTTTAAACCCACAACCTTACTTTCCACAAATAATTCTGAACACCACTAGGAATATCAAATATGGAATCTACACATAAAAAAAAACAACACTCATATTGATACTTTTGATTAGAGGTCAAAATGGATTCCCAAAATGATTTTTTAAAAAAGAAGGGCAAAATCATAACTTTACTTAAGAAATGTATTTCTCATATTTTTAGGACCCTACAACTAAAAATTCAAGTCAAATTGAAGAAAAATCATTTTTATGCTTTACTAGGAAAAATCTTTGAAATTTGGGTTAAAATCAAGAACTAGAGTTGTTTTGAAGGTTAAATTGATGAAAAATTAGTAATTATAAGATAAAACATTATTCAAGTGAAAAGGAGTGAAACTAGAATTTAAAATCAAACCCTAAGATTTTTGTAGTTCTGAGAAATTAATGAAGAAATTATTAAGAAAATGGTGAATTTTACCTTAAATTCGTAAGAGAAACAAGAAATAAATGTTAATCTAGCTTCCCAAGTTCCCACAAGCTTCACTTTTAAGCTCTCACATTATTTTAGGGTTTAACTTTAAAGAAGAAAGCTGAAAGAATGGACAAAATGAGCAAAAAGGAAGGGAAAACTATTTTTATAACAAAAAACTACACAACACCAGGTTTTTCTTTCTTTAAGTCCAACCTGGACTTCGACGAGGTGCCCAAGATCTGTTCAAAGTCTGATATACGTAAATGAACTATGTAACCATACTAAATTCGATGCTTCGGACTCAATAGAAATATTAGATTTTGGAAAAACATCATTTTCACAGAGTTGACCCCCAAATCCAAAATTATAATTTTTAAATCGAGGGTCGAATGAGATTTAAAAGACATAAAATCACACCAAATATGTTACCACCCAAAAATCAATGTTTCAGATCTACCACAAAGTTAAATTTTCTGTCTGAGGTCATTTCGACCAAATATGGGTCCCACACCCATATTTTTAATTTTTTAACTTTCCGACCAATATTTCAAAATGAGCTCGGGTGCATTGAGACCTGAACCAAAGGTCTACCTAGCTTTAGATCAATATACCAAAGCATCTGGTGCAGTCCGTTTAGTCATCCATTACACGAATCAAAAGATATCCACATAAGTTCAAAATAAGACTCTCGAGAGTCATCAAAAATCACAATATCGCATAATTGTACCAAAATACATCAAAAATTATATCAATCATACCTACAGTCTAGAAATACCATAATGCAACTAATGAGAGTGGTAAAATAGTCAAATTACTCAAACTCACAAATTTCACATATTTCACATATTTCACCAAAAAATAAGTCGTTATAGGTATTGTTTGTGGCTCAATATGGGAGAATGAGACGAAGGAGCACTGTCCAAATGAATCAGTAGTGTCTATCAAGAAAAATTTTCTTGAAGATGCAAGGTTGGGGAAGAACGCAATGAAAAATAAGGGTAGAGCCTTGAAGAAGGTCTAAGAGAAAATTGGCATTTGAAGGCTTGGGGAGCAACTCTACAAAAGGTAAGTCGTGGAGATTGCAGACTCACTAGTAAAGCATAATGTGTTGCATAACAATATATCTGAATAGGATCTGGTGCCCGTATATTTGAATTTGAGGGTAAAGAACCTATTATTTATACGTAATCCGACAGCTCCAACATAACTTATTTTAATTTATGATTACTTAGGTTTAAAATTCATATTGGAGAAGAACTACTTTGGACATATCAAATTCAATTCTTTTCTTTTCTTTTATTTAATTTCTTGACTAGCTAAGTGAAAATGGGAAAGTGCCTTAACTGGATTTATACCTAACACTACTTGGATTCAGAATTAAATTGCAATTTTTGGGGTGCAACTCCTCTATACACGCTAGAGGTAAATTAATCAATTCAATAACTGCCTAAATTTTTTACTAACAATGTTAAAACTATAATTTAACAACATATTTTGCTAAAATGATACAAAGCCTAGATAATTTTTTAGGAGAATTAAATTAAAAACACAAATTTTGCTAGATAAGTGACCCCCTACACATGATTCATGAGCTTCATTATCTTTATGCACATACACTTTACATGTACACTAGTCAAATATATTTATATTTCTCTGAGTCATGGGGAGGCGTATAGGTGGGGTGTAGTGTATTAATAAAGAAAATTAATTATGGTCAGAGGCAGCCTTGACGTTATCACTAATCTAAATTTAGTGATATTTACCGCTCCTCACCTAATATGCCATCTAAATAGTTCATTTGTTAATAATCAATAATTGAGTCATGTTAGACCATGCTAATTTGGAATTCCATACCTAAAACTCCCTCTAATTTTGGCACTAATTATCATGCCATGTTCCAAAATTATCTTAACCATAAAAATTTAATTTAAGTCCTATGAAGCTCGATACCAAGATGACTTCATTTTGGTTAACAAGATCACCACTATATAGAAACGCCTAAGTAGACAACTGGTGATTGTCATGTTTGTTTCCAGCTGCCTGCTTCTGATTAAGGTTATTTTTATAATCTCATATTTTTTTTTTAATTTTAATGAAACTATTTTATTTATTTTAACTTGTTATGTATTTGAAAATTGCATAAATAGTATTATAAATTACAATAATTAATAATTTAAATTATTTAGTCACCTAAAAATTTTTGGATGACTCGAATACTATTAGTGAAACATAAATTGAGATTTATTATTTGTAAATTTTGTGAAAAGTAATGTAAATCACAATAATTCTCATATTAAAATATTTAAAAGATGTAAACAAAATTTTTTTCACTTTTCAAATTCTATCAATGTCATATAAATTAGGACAGAGGAAGTAACATTTATTACTTAAAAATTACATAAAAAGTCGTATAAATCATAATAATTAACATCTAAAAGTATATAACAAATTTGATTGACTTTGTCAAATATTTCACTAATGTCACATAAATTGGACAAATAGTTGATGTCACCTAAAACTAACGTCCAAAAGAAGTATGTTGTGGTCGATGCCAAATATAGTAACCCAACTAGATTAGAGTCGAACTCATAGGGAAAACGTTGAACAGTTGCTTAACTTGATGTAATTAACGAGTAGTGCGAGAAAGTAAATGGGGGAATTTTGGAATTATCACTAACTAGTAACCGAATCTTGAATATTTTGAGTTATAATCAATAGAAGACGAACACTAAGCTTGTGCTTCCCCTAGCTTCTCAAATTCATAATCTTCTTGTGTTCACCCCGCCTATTTTATTTTCTGTATGTAAAGTCAACAAGATATGTATTATCAACTGTCTTGTGAACATATTGATAAATCTGACCCTTTACCTTGTGAGTCTTAGGCCGTCGCCTTATTTCTTCTTGTCTATGACTTTAGTTCAACTTTAAGCTTTTGTATCTCTAGTTGATTAGATGAGATGATGGAATAAAAATATGGATACGAATCTCAAACTACTGTCTTAATCCTCTTTTCCTAATCATAAACTACCTTGTGAGGATATTTGTGAATACAATCTATCCCCAAGCTTCTGCAGTAGCTCCGAGGTCAATTATGGTGAAGAAGATTAAGATACATGCATAAATCCTAGAATAGATGAATATCCCACTTCCTTAACGTAGCTAATCCACCAGGGTTTCCATAACCCTAATCAAGGAAATTATCCACTCATGTTTATGCAAGAACCTATGATAATCAATAAAGAATTTATGTAATTAATTGTACAACAATAAGATGAATAAAATCCAATGTCTTCAATTGAATAATAACCCAAAAATCTCAAGAATAATAGGAAAGTATGTAAAAGTAGTACGAATAATGTTAAAGTATGTAACCTAATAAAAGGAAAACCTAGGGTATTTATAGTATCTCAAAATAACCTAGAAATCCTAATAAAAATGAAAAAGAAAAAATTATGTCGACATAGGGTATGACTTGTTAGTCCACTCGTAAGGTCCTTTTATGAGTCGTACTGTGCCTTTCATATCCACTCCAGTGTCTAATCTTCCAGGCATCAACTTTCTGTTCTTCTTACAACTTCTGCTTATGAGTCGTACCTTGACCATATAACTCGTGGCCTTCATTCGTAACCAACTAGGACTTCTATCTTTCCAAGATTAGACAGTGGTCTGCTTAATATTAGATCATGCGAGTCATACTAAGATTTTTGACTCGTATTCTTCTGAGACTTCAACTTTGAATTGCTTCTTTGGTTTTTGTTCTTTTTACAATTTTATGGTACGATCCGTATCCTCATCTTATGACTTGAATGCTCCAGCCGTATACCCTACGAATCGCATAATGTGTTGATGACTTATATAGTGACTCGTATATTATTTAGTCTTATTCTTTTTAGGTATTTTTCTTGCAGTTTCATTCCAACACTTTTATAGACCCGTATTATCTGTAACAAGCAATAAACCACATTATATCAACCAAAATAACCTAAGTACAAGAATAATTTCATTGTTTAAAGCATCGAAAGTGCCGTGTTTCCACGACACATCAATACCCTCAACTTAGAAGTTTGCATGTCCTCAAGAGAAACAAAATAAAAAACTATCAAAAAACACCGATGCTTGAATAGGAAGATCCTAAGTTACCTACGGCAGTGACCTTTTAATTCAGTTTTCAATAATTTTGTTCCCTTCCTAGTTTTAACTCTTCAATATTTAAACTGTGAATAACAATTTAGCACACGGATAAACATAAAGAAATCCGATCATGGAATTACATTAGTAACAGAAAACTGGCATAGACACAAACCACACCAACCAAATAGTCTAGCAACCTAACTACATAGCCTATGTACACTCACAGTCAAAGAAATCCCATTCACTCTTAGTTACGATTCATCAATTAATTTTAGGATATAAAAAACAAAGTTCTCGCTCATAAAAAGTAGCACCGGTTTATATAGAATACCATAGGATTGCCTATATTCTCTCATCCTAAATTATCAGACAGTCGGGAAAGGATCACTAAAGGACTTTATTCAGCTTGTAAGGTAGGTTAGGAGATGGTATGGCATATTTTTGGGATTTATTTAGTGATTATGCCTCCTTGGCACTATGCTTTATTCAGAATCCACTTATTTTTTACTTTTTCTTTTATTTTTTTTCCACCTTTATGTCTCCCTTTTTATTTTAAAGCACATTTCATGGTCTAGGTTGTAACATCCCATATTTTTCTTGTACTTATTATAATTATATGGAACCTGGTATGGTCTTATAGTATAGGTAATGGGTGAGGTTTGTTATGCAAGTATTAATGGCATATATAGAATTATATATGCTGCCCGTGCAGTTTTTATGTGATGCGATCAAGTTAACGTCGATACCACTATTCAAACTTGGGATCGTAAGCTAGTATTTGAATTGGAATTTTAAAGTAACCAAGTGTGTATAAGTTTAAGGTTAGATTAAAGGGATTAGGAGCTGAAAAGGGAACAGAATATTAAGATGCTTTCTTGACTTAATTAAGCTAGTAGGTGAGTCACCTACTTGAATTATTTGGACCAAATTAATAGACATATGGCTATGGAACAGATTTGGGCCTATACTAATGTAATGTACTCATTTGGGGTTAAATTGAATAGAAGAGAAATAAAATGGGTATATGGCCCAACGCACACAATCTGTCGAGGGCCAAATATAATTGACCCCAATATGAAATTAAGCAAGTAGGTACATCACCTACTTTGAAGTTTTAGCAGCTTGGACCCTTAACTAGGTGCATCACCTACTTGGGCTAATTTGTGGCTGAAAATAAGGTCAATAAGAAAGGTTCTAGAGGGCCCAATATAAGATCAATATTGCTGGAAATTCTATTCATTTTAAACACAATTTTGCCCTTTTAAACTGTATGGATAGGTGCGGTGAAAGTAAAAGAAAACAAAAGAAAAAGTTGCAAGAAAAAGAAAATTAGAAAAGAAAAACCGCACCTATGTCACGTCTTAATCTTATTGGGGCGAACAGGCACCCGTAGCCATAAAGGTCCAAGAGAACCAACTCATAACCTTGTACTTTCCATGAATGTAACTATGACAACCAAATGTTCTAACAAACATGATATTATGTATCGATGAAAATAATTACACATGCAAGCACAAACTGATATATACAACACTTGGCCGTTGGAGCCACCATGTCTAAAAACAAGACACTACCATAACTTCACATTAGTATACAAAGCGTCTAAAAGATACATAGACTTAGTTAGGGTTGGGACAACTCCCCCACCCTCGCGCCCTACTCTTAACCTACTGCACAATACAAAAATATATGAAACAGACTCAGAAAGCCCCGAATTAGTTTGGAGCTCACCAATATGCATGGAATAGACTGAACTCCTACGAGTGGGGTGTATGAGCTAAAGTACCTGTGCCTGCAGCATAAAATGCAGGTCCCCGTAAGGGACGACAGTACAAAAATATGTACAGAATATATAAGGCTGAAGGTAACAACACACAATATAAGAGCTCAATAGAAATCAGATACAAGTGCATAAGTAGTACTAATAGACCACCTTTATATACATATTCGTGGGACTACATACATTACATTCCTTTCTTCATTTTACCTTTCTTACTTTACAATCTTTGGAAGCCATAAGTAATGCAAATGACCAACTAATCAGTGGTAAATAGATAAATTAGGATCGGCCCATACTAAGCTTATGCCCCTGAGCTGCCACCTACATATAAAAATTGGGATCGGCCCATGCTAGGCTTATGCCCTTGAGCTGCCACCCATATATCAAGGTATCGAGATCGGCCCATGCTAGGCTTCTTCCCTTGAGCTACCACTCCTTTTACAAATTTACATTACTTAGTTTATTAAGCCTTTGATATTGTTACTTTGGTGTTATAACATTATGGTACCTTGAAATAATAACCTGCCACTAAGAGACATGTAAATAGACACTTAATGCAACATAAATGAAGTAGAAAGCTGTTGGTACACCAATGAAGTGTTTAGGTGCTTAAAATAACACATGTGTCTTAATTGAGTAAATGGAAAACTTCTGAAATTTTCAAATGAAAATAGATATGTAGGCTTAATAATAAACACGTATTGAGGTATTTTCATATGTTAAAGAGTTGGAACAAGGTCGTTGGCTTCTTGGTATATAATACGCTGCTATTATGTGTCACTTATTACAGGACAACCTTGGAAACTTATTTGGTGGAACAAATGTTCGATTTCATGCCAAAGAGTACAAAATGGAGTATGCCTTGCATACCTGATTATATAGCTCTGAAACTAACCCGACTTGACTTCTCGCTTTTTATATTACTTATCTACAATAGAATATATGGTAAACTAGTATTAGTAACCAACCAACACATTTAGGCTACTTAATTTCACCAAAATAGTAATCGGGTAGTAAACATATAATCTGTCAATCAAGGGCGTTATCTTAACCCTTTTCTCCTCCAATTACACCCACATACCATACATGTCCTTGTAAATAATGATATGGGTAATCTACTATATATCAACGGAAAGCTCTACGAGTCCTCTTTCCAATGAAATTAGTTTCACCTAATTTGTATATCGGAGCAAAAATTTATGGTCGATCTACTTCAGCCTAACAAAAGTGAATTTTTGGGTCAACTTCAAATGATCATAACTCCTCGTACACAATGATCTGGGTGCGATACTATATAGTAACAAAAAGATATGAGAGTCCTGTTTCTAATGAATTGGTTTCATCCAATTTGGATATCGAAGTAAAACGTTATGGTTGATCTACTTCGGACTATCAAAATAGTCCACCAAAGGACAGATTAGAGAATTATTTGATTTTTAGGGGCGTTTTGGTCATTCTTCCTCACTCAAAATCCATCCAAACCCTATATTAAAGCCTATTAGAAGTATTATATGTTATATTTCATCAAATTCCCTCAAAAATAAAACCCTAAGATCCTACATCCAACTTCAAGAACCTCCAAAGTTCACCATTAATTCTGCAAATTTATTCAAGATTCCAAGGTCCTAGTTCAAAAACTCCAAGAACCATCATTCGAAGCCACGAATAATACAAATATATTCAAGATTCCAAGGTCCTAGTTCAAGAACTCCAAGAACCATCATTCGAAGGCACGATTAATATCTCAAAAATGAGTATCGATCTAAAGTTCATCATTCAAGGTATGTGGGGTTTTTCAACAAGAACTCTCTTTCGTTCTTGTGCCCAAAAGTAATTTTCTTTAAAAAGGCATGATTTTTATTTGATTTTTATGAATTTGAAGCATGAACCTATATCTTATGATGATTATTATGAAATCTTGATGTTTATGATTTTGAAAGATGAATTTACATGTGTGAAGATATAAAGCATGAATCTTGAACGATACTTATCATAATTTTAATATTTGGGTCATGAATCCCCATTGAAAATTGTGTTTTTATGAGAAAGTGTGTGTTATAAGCACGTTGATGTTGAATATTTGAGATATTTTGAATGATTTGACCTTTTGGTCTTAATGGAGTTGTTTTGAACTCGAGTGTGAAAAAAATCTACTACGTGGTTGATTTTGATAGATGGGAAGCATGATGGCTTCCGATGTATATTTATATTTTATTGAAATTGTTTTTTTGTGGATTTTCTTTGAAATAATCAGAGCTATGTCCGGGAGAAATCTTTAGCACCGAGTGGGAGGTATAAAGCGACCTTACTTTCCTAGAACTACGTACCCCAATAGGAGTGAACCTGAGGCTGATTTATAAAGGGATCAGTAGTTTATGTGAATTTGATATCGATAGTCCTACTCTGATGGCTAGGATAGGAAGACTCTCCCCAATGTGGGTTGTACGTTGGACTCCATGTAGCTCATATGGTTTATGTCGGTTATAGGATCTCCCAGTGTGTATGTGTTTCCTTGTATATATGGTTAATGGTGAAGTAATTTGAAAGTGAAATTGTGAAAGTTATTATTTCGAAATATTTAAATGATATTTATATTATGAGAATTGATATTCTTGATGAACTGAAAGTGATTGACAAATTATATGATGACTCACATGTGTTATTGTACTTATTTCATCCTCTCATGATTATGGTGATTTTCTTCAGGCTATGTGAGTCTTTCATACATCTTGCATATTTCTTATAAATATTTATGATGATAATATTTATAGAACTGCATACACCCCCATATACTCAGTTCCTTTCCATGGTACTGACCTACATCTTCGGATGTGGGCTGCATTTTCTCAGAATGTAGGTTCAGGTGCTCAGTTCCAGGTTTGACGGTGATTTTTTGGGCACACTGTTCTACATCATCTGTTGTGTTGAGTCCTCATGTTTCGAGGACGTGATGTCTGATGTTGGTTTCACAGAAATATTTACATTTGATAATTGAGTATGAGTTAGTTGGGGCATGTCTCAATGGATCGTTGGTTTTATTGATTTTCTTAGAGGCTTGTCAGACTAGTGCAAATGTTGGGAGTGGACTAATAAGTCATATTTTGTTATCTTTCTGAAATTGTTTTATTCTTGGATGATGATTACTCTATTGATATTTGAGGGTTATTTATGAAAATCGTGTTGATTTGTGTTGAACTGAATAAAAATGGCTCAAAGGGTTAGTTTGGGGCTACTCGTAGCCTCAAGCACCGTTTGACGCTCTAAGACCCATTTTTTGGGGCTTTACAAACTTGGTATCAGAGCCTAAGGTTTTAAGGTGTCCTAGGGAGTCTGAAAAGACGCGTTAAGTAGAGTCTTGATCATTGGTATGTAGCGCGCCATATCTATTAGCAAGAGGCTACAAGACGTTGTAGGACAAAGTATGATTCTTTCTTTCAGAAGTATATCGTGCTAAAAGTGTCCTATTACCGTTCTTCATAGAGTCTTGTTGGCTGATCTGATTGAGTTAGACATGGTAGATTTTAATGTGATTCTGGGTATGGACTGGCTATATTCTTCTTATGCCTCTATTGATTGTCGGACCCAAGTGGTGAAGTTTCAGTTTCTGGGTGCATCCGTGTTTGAGTGGTCTAGGAATTTTGTGTCACCCAAAAGTCATTTTATCTCTTACCTCAAAGCTAGAAAGCTTATTTTCAAGGGGTGTATTTACCATTTGGTGAGAGTCAAAGACACTAAGTCGAAGACTCTAACTCTCTAGTCTGTTAACGTCGTCAATGAGTTTTTTGATGTATTTTCGAATGATCTCCCAGGGATACCTCCTAATAGAGGGATAGAGTTTGGGATTGATCTTCTCTCAATACTCACCCCATTTCTATTCCTCCTTACCGTATGGCCCCTGCAGAACTTAAGTAGTCGAAAGAGCAACTAAAAGATCTACTAGATAAGGTTTTCATAAGGCCCAGTGTTTCTCTTTGGGGTGCTCCTGTGTTGTTTGTAAGAAAGAAAGATGGCTCTTTTCGTATGTGCATTAATTTTCGCCAACTGAATAAAGTCACCGTAAAAAATAAGTACCCCCTTCTGATAATAGATAATTTGTTTGACCAATTACAAGGTGCAAGTTATTTCTCAAAGATAGACCTTCATTCCGGCTATCATCAACTCAAAGTTAGGGAGTATGACATCTCAAAAACCGCTCTTCGAACTCGTTATGGCTATTTTGAGTTTCTTGTTATGTCTTTCGGGTTAACTAATGCCCCATCAGCTTTCATGGACCTCATGAATCGAGTGTTCAGACCATATCTGGATATGTTTGGCATAGTGTTCATCGATGATATACTGGTGTACTCCCGTAGTGAGGATGAACATTCTGATCATCTTTGAACTGTCTTGCAAACCCTTAGAGATCACAAGTTGTTTGCCAAGTTCAGTAAGTGTGCGTTTTGGCTAAGGTCAGTTGCTTTTCTAGGTCATATGATTTCTTTTGAGGGTATTAGAGTTGATCCCCAAAAGACCGAAGCTATTAGAAATTGTCCTAGACCTATTTCTCCGACTAATATCCAAAGTTTCTTGGGTTTATCTGCCTATTACCGCCATTTTGTTGAGGGTTTCTCCTCTATAGTGTCTCCTATGACTCGATTGACCCAAAAGAAAGTGAAGTTCTTGTGGTCCAAATCTTGTGAGAAGAGTTTTCAATAATTAAAGACTCGACTCATTTCAGCCCCTATTTTGACTTTGCCTGATGGTATTGATGGTTTTGTTGTGTAGTGTGATGCTTCGAGAGTTGGGTTAGGTTGCGTATTGATGAAGAAGGGTAAGGTGATAGCTTATGCTTCTAGACAGTTGAAACCCCATGAGAAAAATTATCCCACCCATGACCTTGAGTTGGCTATTGTTGTGTTTGCTTTAAAAATCTGGAGACACTATTTGTATGGTGTCTATGTTGATGTTTTCACTAATCATAAGAGTCTGCAGAATGTGTTTACCCAGAGAGAATTGAATCTTAGGTAGAGACGATGGTTAGAATTGTTAAAAGATTATGATATGAGTGTGCTGTACCATCCGGGCAAGGCCAATATTGTGGCGGATGCCCTAAGTAGAGTGTCCATGGGTAGTGTTTCGCATGTGGTAAAAGGTAAGAAAGAGTTGGCTCGGGATGTACATCGTTTGGCTGGATTAGGGGTTAGGTTGTTTGACTCTGCTAAAGGTAGTATAGGGGTTCAAAGTAGTTCTGAATCCTCCTTGGTTTCGAAAGTGAAGGAAAAACAATACTTAGATGCTAGTTTGGTCAGACTGAAGGAGTCAGTCAAGGACCAAAAAGTAGAGGTTTTCTCCCAGGGGGAGATGGTGTGTTGAGATTGCAGGATAGATTGTGTGTCTTGAATGTTGATGATCTGAGATAGAGGATTAGGGTTGAAGCGCATGAGGTGCGATATTCGATTCACCCTGGTGCCACCAAGATGTACTGAGACTTGTTAGAAATCTATTGGTTGAGTGGAATGAAGTAAGATATAGCAACGTTTGTAGCTAAGTGTGCAACATGCCAACAGGTTAAGGTTGAACACCAAAGACCTGGTGGTATGATCCAAGAGTTTAGTATTCCCACCTGAAAGTGGGAAGAGATAAATATGGACTTCATGATTGGTTTAGCTCCTTCCCGACGCCATCATGATTCCATTTGGGTTGTGGTTGATAGGTTGACTAAGTCTGCTTATTTCTTGCCTGTTCATACTTCATATACTATTAAGGATTATGCTAGATTGTATATCCGAGAGCTATTCAGACTGCATGGAGTTCCCTTGTCTATCATTTCGGATAGGGGTACTCAGTTCACTTCATAATTTTAGAAATCTTTTCAGAAGGGTCTTGGTACCCAAGTGCTTTTGAGTTCTGCTTTTCATCTGCAGACCGATGGTCAGGCTGAGCGGACCATCCAGACCTTAGAGGATATGTTGAGAGCTTGTTTACTTGACTTTAAGAGAAGTTTGGATGATCACTTACCGTTGATAGAGTTTGCTTACAATAATAGTTTCCACTCTAGTATTGGCATGGCTCTGTTTGAAGCTTTATATGGGAGGAAGTTTAGATCACCCATAGGTTGGTTCGAGGTGGGTGAAGTAGCTGTGAGTGGTCCTGATTCGGTATTTGAGGCTATGGAAAAAGTTAAGTTGATTAAGAAAAGGCTGAAAACTGCGCAGTCGTCAGAAGTCATATACGAATGTTAGAAGGAGAGACCTTGAGTTTGAAGTTGGTGACTTAGTGTATCTGAAAATTGCACCCATGAGGGGGGGGTGAAGAGATTCAGAAAGAAGGGGAAGCTTAGTCCCCGTTATGTTGGTCCTTACAAAATTCTTAGCCATTTTGGTAAGGTAGCTTATGTGGTCGAGTTGCCTTCTGAGTTGTCCTCTATTCATCCAATATTCCATGTATCCATGCTTAGAAAACATATTAGCGATGATATGGTAGTGGATTCCTCTGTGAGTACTGACATTCAAGAAAATCATTCTTGTGATGAGATTCTTGATTTCAGTGTCTGAAGACTAAGGAACAAAGAAGTTCCCTTGGTCAAGGTGTTGTGGCGAAACCAATCTATTGAGGGTGCAACTTTAGAAGCTGAGGCAGATATGCGATCCAAGTACCCGCACCTATTTTCTGTGAACTCTGATCAAGCCGAAGGTACCGTTCTTTCCTAAATCATGCACTTTTGATAAAAGTTGCAGCAGTTCAGCTGCCATTTATTATGTGTTCAGCTGTAGTTTCTTGAATTTATGCATTCTATGTTGCATTCGGAGTGACAAATGATGTGGTGATGAGTCTAACAAATGGTTTCATCTGTATTCTCTATTCCCTATATAATCTTGGCATGTCTAGCGTCATTCGAGGATGAATGTTTCCAAGGAGGGGATGATATAATACCCTGGAAAATTTTTCATTGGAATTTTGTACGTAAACATGTTGGGTTCTATCTTCTAGAATGAATTATAAATTTTTCATGAGAAATGTCTTAGATTATGACCCACCATTGCGTAGTGTATCGAATAATCTTCCCACCGATATGTGGATCATCCAAAACGTACACGTGAGCGACGAGTTATGAACATTCCGATCGAATCGTGAATAGTAGTGAATAGTAAAACATGCAGGAAAAATTACTGAGGCCTGGCGTATTTTCTCTTCAACTTTAAACAATCATAACTCCTTTTACATAATGATCTGGGTGATCTACTATATATCAACGGAAATCTCTGCAAGTTCTCTTTCCAATGAAATTGGTTTCACCCAATTTGTCTATCGGAGCAAAAAGTTATGGTCGATCTACTTCAGCCTATCAAAAGCAAATTTTTGGGTCAACTTCAAACGATCATAACTCCTCATACACAATGATTTGGGTGAGATACTATATATCAACGGAAGATATGAGAGTCCTCTTTCTAATGAATTGGTTTCATCCAATTTGGATATCGAAGTAAAACGTTATGGTTGATCTACTTCAGACTATCAAAACAGTCCACCAAAGGATAGATTCGAGAATTATTTAATTTTTAGGGGCGTTTTCGTCATTCCCCCTCACCCAAAATCCATCCAAACACTATATTAAAGACTATTAGAAGTATTATATGTTATATTTCATCAAATTCCCTCAAAAATAAAACCCTAAGCTCCTACATCCAACTTCAAGAACCTCCAAAGTTCACCATTAATTATGCAAATTTATTCAAGATTCCACGTTCCTAGTTCAAGAACTTCAAGAACCTCCAAAGTTCACCATTAATTCTGCTAATTTCAAGATTCCAAGGTCCTAGTTCAAGAACTCCAAGGACCATCATTCAATAGCGTGATTAACATCTCAAAAATGAGTATCGATCTAAAGTTCATCATTCAAGGTAGTATGTGGGGCTTTTCAACAAGAACTCTTTTTCGTTCTTGTGCCCAAAAGTAATTTTCTTTACAAAGGCATGATTTTTATTTAATTTTTATGAATTTGAAGCATGAACCCATATCTTATGATGATTATTATGAAATCTTGATGTTTATGATTTTGAAAGATGATTTTACATGTGTGGAGATATAAAGCATGAATCTTGAACGATATTTATCATGATTTTGATATTTGGGTCGTGAATTCCCATTGGAAGTTGTGTTTTTTTAAGAAAGTGTTTGTTATAAGCACGTTGATGTTGAATATTTGAGATATTTTGAATGATTTGACCTATTGGTCTTAATGGAGTTGTTTTGAACTCGAGTGTGAAAGAAATCCACAACGTGGTTGATTTTGATAAATGGGAAGCATGATGGCTCCCGATGTATACTAATATATTATTGAAATTATTTTATAGTGGATTGTCTTTAAAATGATCTGAGCTAAGTCCGGGAGAAATCTTTAGCACCGAGTGGGAGGTATAAAGCGACCTTAGTTCCCTAAAATTACGTGCCCCGATAAGAGTGAGCCTGAGGCTGATTTATATAGTGATCACTAGTTTGTGTGAATTTAATATCGATAGTCCTACTCCGATGACAAGGATAGAATGGCTCTCCCCAACGTGGGTTGTACGTTGGACTCCATGTAGCTCACATGGTTTATGTCGGTTATAGGATCTCCCCTTGTGTGTGTGTTTCCTTGTGTCTATGGTGAATGGTGAAGTGATTTGAAAGTGGAATTGTGAAAGTTATTCTTTCGAAAGATTTAAATGATATTTACATTATGAGAATTGATATTCTTGATGAACTGAAAGTGATTGACAAATTATATGATGACTCACATATGTTATTGTACTTATTTCATCCTCTCATGATTATGATGATTTTCTTCGGGCTATGTGAGTCTTATATACATCCTACATATTTCTTATAAATATTTATGATGATAATGTTTATACAACTGCATACACCCCCATATACTCGGTTCCTTTCCATGGTACTGACCCACATCTTCGGATGTGGGCTGCATTTTCTTAGAATGTAGGTTTAGGTGCTCAGTTCCAGGTTCGACAGTGATTCTTTGGGCACGCTGTTCTACATCCTCTGTTGTGGTGAGTCCTCATGTTCTGAGGACGTGATGTCTGATGTTGGTTTCACAGAATTATATACATTTGATAACTGAGTATGAGTCAGTTGGGGCATGTCTCAATGGGTCGCTGGTTTTATTTATTTT
>NC_061119.1:165188854-165259399 GCF_002878395.1 Capsicum annuum
CATTAGGTTAAATTTTCAAAAGAATGCATGCTAAGTGTAGAGGACTCACAATAGCTTGAATAACTGAAAACTGAGAATTGTGACCATGAGTGATAAAGCATGTTGTATAAATCTACTAAGTTATAACACTTCGTTATAATAGTTATACTTGTATTTTATCTTGAAATCATACTATCTAAGTGTAGAAAGGGATTACACTTTTATATCTGTAAACTGAAAGCTGAAATCTTATAGTCAATGTCTTATAAAATCAATATTTGAATAAATTGTAATCCTTTACACTTGATTTCTAAAAGCTGTTATGTTATTTTTTTCTGTAGTCTTTTCTATTAGGCTGTAGTGAGGTTCTGCTAACCAACATACACTATGTAAGCTATTATAGTATCCAATGTCTAGTTCCCGTATGGGAAAACCTCACGTTGGGAGAGGTGTCATACTCTTTTCAAGGAGTATAACCTAATCTAAGTGATCACATCTATAACTGTCATCCATATAGAAATAGGAATAATTTGATAATCTAAACCTACGTTGGCTCATAGTTCTAGGGCATAAGAACATACCCAACTCGGTGCTAAATAGTACTCCCTTTAATCTGTGTGCTCATTTGTTGGGAATCAACTTTTTAAAACTAGCATAAGGGTTTATAATGAAAACCAATTATGCATCTATCTATTTCCAACTGTAAGCAAAGCTAATCTAGTTTTTGTAAACTATAATAAAATTGTAAAGTGGATTCCATATCTTAACTGAGGATCAAAAATCAAATCTTTATCAAAAATATTTGAAAAATAACTAATTATAGGATGCTTAAAACATTGTCTTTCTGGAAATATCAATGTTTAACTAGGGCTTAACAACCCATGCATCAAATTCATATCAAATCATCATAAAGTTCATGCTTGGTATTGAAAATATTGATAATTCAATTCTAAATCTGGAAATTACTGTAATACGTATAAAAATACAAAAGTAGACCAGCAATTCAACATCTAAATCTCTCATAATCTTCAAATAGTAATATGTGGGTATAAACCCTAAACTATAATTCATATAATTTCATGTAAAAATCAAATTTAAAACTAATTTTGGTCTCAAGGATGAAAGAATTATCCTTGTTGAAAATCCCATATACCTTAATTGATGAAATTGATAAAGAAGCTTGAACTTGAATTCCTATTTGTGCTTTTGAAGATGATTTCTTGAGTATCTTGAATTGGGAATCTTGAATTTTGAGTTATCTTGGAAAAATAATGGTGGAATTTCAATTTCTTGGGGTTTAAGTTTGGAGGTTCTAGGGTTTCTTGGAGAGTAATTTGATAAAAAGTGAGCATATAATGCTTAGAATAAGTTAAATCTTATGTTTTACACAAACTGGGGGCTTGGGAAATGACTAGAATACCCTTTTGAAAAATTAACTCGGAACTGGAAATCCTGATTTTGGGACTCGGCATGACGCACTGCTTATCACGGTGGCTTACTGGAAAAGGCACGAGTGCCATGTTTGCCTCTGGCACGACGCGGTGTAATCATGTTGCGTCGCTGGAAAAGGACAAGTGTCATTTTGCACTCCACCGTGACGTGGTGTCATTGTTTTGATAATTTTGATGCAATACAAGAAAATCATGGTAAGCTACTGGAAAGGGGACGAACGAGAATTTGTACTTTATCGCAACGCAGGCTAATCGCGGTGCCTCACTAAAAATCAGACAATTGCTATTTTGCACCTCACCGCGGCGCAATGCTCTACTATTTTTCACTGAAAACCCCATAACTTCTCAATCGAGTATTAGACTAAGGAAAAATTGGTATCGTTTAAAAGATAATTCAATTATCTACAATTTGGTAGGCCTAGAGCTAGAAAATTCTACTTGTATCCAGAGTTATACACTTTTGAAGTTGTCTCTTGACATACTAGGAGCTAAACTGGGCAAGGAAAAAGTATAGGGTATCACAACAAGCCTCACTACCTCATACGGCCCAACAAAGCGGGGACTCAGATTCCCTTTCTTTCCGAACCTCATTATTCCCTTCATAGATGATACTTTTAAGAATACCCAATTGCCCACTTCAAACTGGAGCTCTCTTCTACTTATATCAACATACGATTTTTAATGGCTCTGGGTAGTTTTCAATCTCTCATGAATCAACTGGACCATTTCCATAGCTTCAAGAACAGAGTCCATCCCAATTAAATCTACTTCACCAACCTTAAACCATCCTATAGGTGACCTACACCTAAGCCTATACGATATTTCCAAAGGAGCCATCTGAATACTAGCGTGATAACTGTTGTTATAAGTGAACTCAGTCAAAGGTAAATGGTCATCCCAACTTCCTTTAAAGTCTAAAACTCACGCCCTCAGCATGTCTTCTAATGTTTGAATTGTACTTTTTGCCTGACTATTAGTCAGCAGATAAAAAGTAGTACTAAGCTTAACCTTTTTACCAAGGCCCTTCTCGAAAGACTGCCAAAATAGCAAAGTGAACTCCATGCCTATGTCTAAAATGATGGAAAAGGGTAACCCATGAAGTCTAACTAATATGTGAGTATACATTCTAGCCTAATCCTCCACAGTATCTGAAGTTTGACAAGTAGAAAATGAGTTGACTTAGTTTTTCGATCTACTATGACCCAAATTGAATCATGCTGAAGTTTTGTACGAGTAAACCCTATGATTAAATCCATATTTACTACTTCCTACTTCCAAGTAGGGATACTAATATCTTGCAATGTACCACCTGGTCTTTGGTGTTCAACCTTAACTTGCTAAAAATTTAGACATATGGTTACAAACTCGTCTATGTCCCTCTTAATACCATTCCACCAATAAATTTTTTGTAAGTTGCGATACATCTTAGTAGCAGCCAGATGAATTAAATACCTCAAACCATGATCCTCGGCTAGTATCCTTTCCCTCAACCAGTCTATATTCAGAACACAAAGTCTACCTTGATAGCGAAGTACACCATCTCCCCTTTGAGAGAAAAAATCAACCTTCTATTGCTGGACTGCTTCCAGTATTTGGCTAAGTATGGAATTAATTTGTTGTTTCTCCCTCACTTCTACTACCAAAGATGATTCTGATCTGTTCTAAACTATTACTCTCCCAACATCAGTATCGAGCAACCATACTCCCAAACAAGTTAACCTATGTACCTCTTTGGCCAACTCTTGCCCTTTCTTTTTTACATGATCCACACTACCCATGGATAACCTACTCAGTGCGTCAGCAACCACGTTAGTCTTACCTATATGAAAGAGCACACTCATGTTGTGATATTTTAACAACTCTAAACACCTTCTCTATCAAAAATTCAGCTCATGCTAAGAAAATACATACTAAAGACTCCTATGGTTCGTAAATACATCAAAATGCATACCATAAAGGTAGTGCCTCCAAATTTTCAAGGAAAAAACTTAGCAGCTAACTCCAAATCATGGGTTGGGTAATTTTTTTTGTGATCCTTAAGTTTCCTAGAGGCATAGGCTATCACTCTCCATTCTGCATCGACACGGAACCTAACCCAACTCTGGAAGTATCACAATACACTACGAATCTATCTAACTATTCTAGCAGAGCTAACAGTGATGCTGAAGTCAATTTATCCTTCAACTCTTAGAAACTCTCCTCACACTTATCTGACCATATAACTTTAATTTTGGGGTCAGCTAAGTCAATAGTACGGGTTATTGAGGAGAACCCATCCACAAATCTTCTATAATATCCATCCAAACCCAAAAAGCTCCTGATATCGAATGAAGTGATGGGTCTAAGCCAGTGCATCACTGTATTAGTCTTCTGAGGATCCATATAAATACCAGCCCTAAAATAACATACCCCAAGAAGGTAACAGATTCCAACCAAAATTTATATTTACCAAACTTTGCATATAGTTGACGATCCTTGAGGGTCTACAGCACTATTCTCAAATGGTCTGCATGTTCCTCCTTACTCCTGGAATACACCAATATGTCATCTATAAAGACAATGGAAAACATGTCCAAGTACTGTTTGAAGACCTTGTTCATCAAATCCATAAAGGTTGTGGGAGCATTTGTTAGTCCAAACGACATAACTACAAACTCAAAATGGTCATACCTTATTCGGAACGTTGTCTTCGGAATGTCTTGCTCCCTAACTTTCAATAGGTGGTATCCCAACCTAAGGGCAGTCTTGGAGAACCACCGGGCACCTTGAAGTTGATCGAAAAAATCATCGATTCTAGGAATGGGATACTTGTTCTTGATGGTAACCTTGTTTAGTTGTTTGCAGTCTATACACATTCTGAGAGTACCATCTTTATTGCACACAAATAGGATCGGAGCACCCCACAGAGAAACACTGGGTCTGATGAAACCTTTATCTAAGAGGTCTTTAAGTTGCTCTTTTAACTCTTTAAGTTTGATCAGAGACATACGATATGGAGGAATAGAGATGGGATGAGTATCACCAAGAAGATCAATACCAAACTCTACTTATCTATCTGGAGGTACTCTTGGCAGATCTTCTGAGAAAACCTCCAGAAACTCATTTACTACTGGAATTGACTAAACTATCTGAACTTTAGACTTAGCATCTTTGACTTGAACTAAATGGTAGACACACCCTTTGATATTAACTTTTGATCCTTGAGATAAGATATAAATCAACCTTTGGGAGACACAAAACTACCCTCCCACTCAAAAATTGCTTCATCAGGAAACTGAAACTTTACTATGTGGGAGCGACAATCTATATATGTGTAGCATTAATAGAGCCAATACATGCCTAGAATAACATCAAAGCCTACCATATCTAATTCTATTAGGTCTGCTAGTATGATCTTATGGAGGATGGTAGTAGGACACTACCTAGAGACTCATCTAGCAGCAACTGACTCACCCACTAGGGTAGAAACTGAGAAGGTCTGGGAGAGATTTTCAGGACCTACCCCAAAATTTATAGAAACCAATGGAGTTACATAATAGTGATTTCATCTCAGTTCTAGAAACAAATAAGAGAGATTTGATCCCGAGTCTAGCAACACAATGTAGTTACTACTCCGAGAATACTTATATGCTCATACTTTAAGAAATCTACCTTAAAATAGCATAAGGTCTTATGGAATGAAACCTATTTATGCTTCTTTGTACTTTAAGTCATAATCAAGATGAATAGTTTGTAGATTTCATGTCTTATCTTTAGATCAAAAGATCAAACTTTTCTTTAAATTATGTTATAGAATATATCAATGGAGCTTAAGAGCATCAACTTCTTATAAACTCAATACTTGTACTTAGGACTTGGAATTCATGCTTTAGTTCATAGAAATTCATGACAAAAACACCATGATAAATAATCATCTTTGAATCTTTTAAAAACATTCCAGTCAAGATAATGAAATTCAAATCACAATATGAATCTTATAAGTCAAAACATGGACATATGTAAACCTTGATGCACTTAAAGCTTCAATCACATGATAGTATCATACTTCAAGAATATGGTTATTTGGGTATGAACCCTAATTCAAAACAAGTGAATTAAATCTTAAAAATCATATTTTTTAAGAACAAGGATGAAAGAATAACCTTGTTCATAAATTTCACATACCTAGAATTTCTTGACTTGTGAAGAGAGCTTGAACTTTGGGACTTGAATGGTGACTTGGTGAGAGAAACCCTAATCTTGATGTTCTTGGAAATAGAAGGAGAGATAATGTTGTTAATTGACTGAAAAGGGACGGAAAATAACACTCTTTTGGGAATATAGTCATGGGTTTGGAGTTAATAGAGGGGAAAATACCAAAAGGCCCTTTAACTAAACTTCTCAAAAATTGTTCGTCAGTCTTCTTGACTCAATCATATGACTCGCATGGTGAGGTACAAGTAGGCCTCCTAACTCGTAAGCTTGGAAGAATCCAAGAGAGTATACACTAGCCAACATATGAATCTAAACCTACGACTAGTAACATCTCTATACGACTTGTAGCCCCCCCCCCCCCCCACTCATAACTTGGATAGAATCTTAGGGAGCCTACACTGCTGAACTCATGACTTCACATTATACGACTCGTATGATTCTTTATAACTTCTGGGGTTAACTCCTACCTTGAACAAAATCTAAATTACCCTACAATGACATGGGTATGAGTCACTACATATGACTTATATGAAGTATGTACGACTTAATAGACTGAGTCGTATAATACACAGAAGCTTTTAGACATGGGGTATTATAGCACAGCTATCTCTTAAACACCATACAGAGATAGGGAAGGCAAATTAAGTGGATCATCTCGAAGCCTCTCATGATGAGCTTCACGACTATGTTTTAACAATTTAGGATTCTGTAGTAGGGTTCTTTCAAACTCTAGATCAAACAAGATCAAGGGATTGCATTGAATCCTAGTACTGTGCATACACTGGCATATGACCCAACAAGAATAGAAAAGAAAACCTAACAACCTCAACAAACTTTGTCAATTAATCTATAACTATATTATCCAACAATGGTGCCAAAATTTGATGTCACCCAAAACTATACCTCCAAGAAGTATAATACAATCGATGTCAAATATAGTAGCCTCTGATCCCAACAGAGAATAGGTCGAATATCTCACACGAATCTATTGAAGTAGCTAGAAAAATATCGAAAAGTAAATGAAGGAGTTTAGTGAAAACAGTATTAAAAGTGAAAAGTCTTGGTTGCTTTGTTTGAAACTAATACAAGATGAATACTAGGACTGTGTTATCCCTGACTTCTTAACTACGTAGATTGTCAGGCTCCGTTAAATTATCCTATCATCTTGCTTGTAGAATCTGATAAGTTATGTATCTCTAATCGTCTTATGAATGCCTTTACTGACTTTCACTCTTTACCTTTTAATCTCGATGTTGCCTTATTAACCCTTATCAAAGATCTCAGATTAACTATTCCCTTTTAAGTGTCAATTAATTAGAAGAGGGTTGGTAGCCTCAAATTACTATCGTGATTTTCATTTCCTAATATCTACCTCTCCTGTGAAGTAAGTAGTGAATACAAGAAGGTTCTCAACATTGGCCACTGCTAAGAAAATAATTAAATTGAAGATGACCACAATACATGCAAGAATATTGATCAAGAACAACGTTGCACTTTCTCTACTTTGTTATTCCACCAGGGTTCCCACAACCCTAGTTAGGTGGTTTAGCCGCTCATGCTTGCAAAAATATCCATTAAATTCGATAAAGAAAGCATAAGATGAATCTCATAATAATTTAAGAACAAAACCAGTAATCCCAAATTAATGATCAACCATAAAACCAAGAACAAAGGATTCCAAAATCAAAATTCAAATCTTGAAATCAATATATGTTTATGAGTGTAAAAAGTGCATAAACTAATAGAGAAACGTCAAAAGGGTATTTATAGTTTACATCAGAATCCTAAAAATCCTAACCAAAAAAAATAGTAAAAACTGGACTGGTAGCCACTTATGACCCTCGTAAGTGGCACTTACGCTCCATAAGTGGTTGTCATAAGTGACCTATACTCTTCAAACTGCAAGAATCCCACTTACAAAGACACTTATGGGGAGTAAGTGGTACTTATATGTAATGCCCTGCATCACATGCTTAGGACCACAAGTGATCCTAAGCTAACCCTTGTACTAGCATAACTCGTGAGCAACTGAATAAGATACATAAATCTTGAAGAAATGAGCGGAAGAAAAGTCTCTATCTCAAATCTTCAAAACAAAACTATTCCAATGATTACAACTCTGGTTATACAAAACAAAACTAAAATCAAATACATCAACTCTACTAACTGTTTATGAAGCCTCTACTATTACTGACTATAGGTAGCCGGGACATGACTCCCAACCATCCTAAATCTATACGACTAAATAAAAGAATGGTACTAAAACTGTAGTTGACTCGAGTCCTCAAATCAAAAGAACTCATCATCTGCTAACTGAAAGCTACAACTGTCTGATTATGATATGTGCACTACAACTTGTACCTACATTATGAGATAATGTAGCACATAGACATATATATGGATCAGTACTTCTGAAATATACTGAGTATGTGGGGGTGAATGCATAAGTTAAAACAATAACTTATTGTACATATAAAACTTTAAATAATGCATGCTAAGTGTAAATGACTCACCTTGGGATTGAATAAAACAAAAGCTATAAAATCATAAACATGAGTAATAAATCATAAAGACAATCCTTGTAAGCCATAACACTTAGTTTCTAAAAGCCTTACTTTACTCTTTCTCAGGGAGGTTCTTCTAACCGATATACAACATGTGAACTATCATGGAGTCCAACGTCTTACCCACGGTGGGAGAGCTTACGTTACGAAAAGATGTCCCACCCTTTCCATTGGAATAGGACCTTAACTTAAGTGATCACTATACTTAACCAATATTGGGACTTTAAACCTACGGTGGCTCATAGTTCTGGGGCATGTGGCCTTGGACGCATACCCAACTCGGTGCTAAATACTACTCCCTTATTACTTAGTTCTCATACTTTAGGAAATCCACCTTAACTTAGCATAAGGGTTTTATAATGAAAACCAGTTATGCTTATCTTTTCTTTAAAATGTAATCAAAATGAATAAATGTGGATTCCATCTCTTAGCTTGGGATCAAAAGATCCATCTTTCTTTAAATCTTAGTATAAAACCATCAAAGAAGCTTAAGACCATAGTCTTCTTGAAAACTCAAACTCATTCTTGGTATAAACTTATCAAATAAAACTTAAGAGCATGATCTTCTTGAAATCTCAATACTTAAACTTAGGGCTTAAAACCCATGTTTTAAACTCATGTCAATTCATAATAAAACTTTATGCTCAATTACAATCTTGAAATACTTTAGTAATAACAAGTCAAGATAGTGCAATCTCATTCATTATATATATCATGTAAGTGAATAACATAAACATAAGCACTTCTTGATATACTTAAAGCTTTAAATCTCATGATAATCACATGCTTCAAGAATATATAAACTTGGGTATGAATCCTACTTCAAAACAAGTAAGTTAAATTTTAAAATCATGTAATTTGGGAACAAGGGTTAAAGGATACCCTTGTTTATAACCCCACATACCTTAATATGCTTGATTTGATGAAGAAAGCTTGACCTTGAAAAGCCTTGGAGATGATCTTGAAAGCTTTTCTTGGAATTCTTGGACTAGAGAACGTAGATTCTTGTTTATCTTGAAGAGAATGTAACTTGAAGTTGAAGTTCTTGGGAGGAGGTTAGGGCTTGTTCTTGGAAAGGAAGGCTTTCTTGGAGAGAAATTATGAATAAAGGGGCCAATAATGCTCCTTGGGGGCTTTAATTATGTGTTACGGATGAATTTGGGTGGGGAAAAATGACCCATTTGCCCTTAAAAATGTGGAACCAAAAGCTATAAAATAGGAACAGGCGATGGAGTGTGCGCCGCGGGCTAATCGCGTGCCCTCACTGCCTCTCTCATGAAAATGGTTATAATGTTTTGCTCGGGTATCATATTAAGGAGAAATTGGTATCGTTGGAAAGCTTACTCAATTATCTACAATTTGGTGGGTCTTGAGCTACTAAATTCTATGTATATCAAAATTTATATACGTTCAAAGTATACCCTTGTAGAATCGAATACCAAACTTTGGACAAATCAAAGGCTCTTAACTCAACTTTGTTCTAAGTGATTCTTATGAACATTTTTTACCTAGAAATCACTTCATACACTAGGATAAAGATCATGACACATGAATTCAAAAGTAAATCATGGGATTATAGTTTACACACGTAAGAGAGACACTTCAAAGTCTAGCCCAAAAATACGGGATGTTACATTATGTTCCGTAAGTGACCCCATCATAGGTATCATAAATCTCTTCAATATTAACCTTCTCTGAACCTTCAACTTCTGATACTTTTTTTGGCACTTACGGCATCATAAATAGTACCTATGAGACGTAAGTATCCCTTCGTCAATGTCAGGACAAAAATCATCTTTCAAGTTCTCTGGACTTGGCACCTCTGAAATATACGAAGCCACTTAAAATGTCCATAATTAGTACGTACGCCAGTAAGTAGGCTCATAAATGCAGTCTTTTCAGCAACTTCAACTTTTATTCTCCTTTCAAGCTCCAAAACCTAGTTTTCTACAAAATAGACACAAAAATATATCATATCTACCAAAACGAACCTAAGTACTTGCTATTTTCTAGTTTTAAGCATCGAAAGTGCTATGAGACCATAGCACATCAATAGTCTGGTTGCAGGATCAGTAGATATTTCATACTTGAGGCAGTAGAGATCTCTAGAAACTTCTATCATTGTTTCTTATGGTGGAAATTATGCCATGTGTACTATTTTGTACTTTCTTATAGTAGATCTTGTACCTATTTAGACTGGGTCCTTGGAAAAAGTATTCTTTTATATTAAAGTTTTGTGAATCGATTGTTACAAATTAAGAGAATTTATTGTTGCTTAATGAATTCTACATATATTTCAATTGAGTGATAAGGGTCTCCTGTCTAGATGGATTTAAAGTAGGTGCCCGCATGATTTGGTTAGTTGGGTCATGGCAGTTCATCCTCTTAGGGTTTTATACACTTTAAATTTCATGGATTCTACATATTTTAGCATAAACAGTAATAATTCTAATCAAATACGTGTTTTCAAACACCCTAAGATCATTACCAACTAAATTTACTCGAATTCTCATCAATTTATATTTAATTCATAATTTAGGGTTAAACCCTAATTTCTACCTTGAACATGATTTTAACGATTTCTAAGGATTCTAGGAAGTAATTCAAGTTTAGAAAGTAGGAAAACCTTACCTTTAAAGATGAAAACTCCCAAAAGTGCAAAAAATCTCCCCAAAGTGCAAAAAATCTCCCCTTGCTAAGCCTTAACTCATTTTCGGAAAACAAGATATGTAAAATGAGTATTTTGATTTTAAAAACTGAAATTCTACATTTTTACCACTACGACAATAAAGTTACAACTGTAGCGGCTCATAGAACACTAAGATCTCCATTACGGCGATACGGTTAATGATACAACAGTTCCCCCAAGGCAGCAACTCGGGGCCTCACCATAGTTCAGGCTATTTTACAATGCGTCTCTCCAAATCCAATATCACGAACTAACTCTTTCACAGTAAACTCTATAATCAATGTTCTATTAATCCATTTTACGTACCGAAAGTTGCTAAGGGTTTCTAAACTCTTCCTCTACTACAAAATCAAATTAAACAAACCCACTAATGCTCAATTTACTACCAAATTTCCTTAGACCATCACACCCTAAAGATACACCTAAGACTAGGTCGGCCCTGAATTTTCCAAACATTGCCTAAAGGAAAAAAATTGCAAAAGTTCTACTCTTTTATTTAGTGTAACAATGAATTGGTTCACTTCATTAGATACCAATTACCACTAGTTTGTCCCCGAATAACAATTAGCCCAAAATGACATAACTAAAATAAAGAGTAATTACCTGAGTCTATGAACAAATGCAGGTACCGCTTGTGTATATCCACCTCCATCGCCCAAGTTGTTTCTTCAACTATGTGGTTCCTCCATTAAACTTTCACGGATGGAATAAATCGGGTTGTCAACTTTCTCACATCCCTATCCAATATATCAATTGGCTCCCCTTTGTATGAGAGTTCTTTGTCAAGCAATTCGATGTCCTAACGAACAATATAGTAAGCATCACTGTGGTACTCTTGAGCATAAATACGAGGAATCCCGGATAAACCCCACTCAAGCTAATAGGTAAGTCCAGCTTATAAGCCACTGACCTTACCCATTGAAGATATCAAAGAATCCAATATACCTCAGACTCAACTTACCTTTCTTACCAAAACACATTACACCATTCATAGGTGACACCTTCAATAGCACTTTGTCACCTTTCTCAAAATTTACATCTCTTACCTTGCTATCCGCGTATTCTAGCAAAATCCCCTTCCCCGAGGCATTTCATGGTAATCGCTCCAGTGAAAAAGAGTCCTCAAGAGGTGGCATCTGAGGCACTTTTATAGTTGGTTGTATGGATGTGGACGTAGACATGGAAGCACTCACATCAGAGAATTGTAATTTGGCTCAAATGTTGATATATCAGGTTGAACATTGTTACACTCGTCTTCTAACTCCTCCTCCTGAATAAATTGGAATTTAGCTGGGAGAAAACTCCTAATCGTCAAAGGGGAGTGTATGTCGTATTTCCATTGCCAGGGTTTACCATCGTTGTTGTGGTTGTTGTAATATTTCGTCATCTTGCCATGGTCGATGCATTTTAGCCCACCGCGGCTAAACATACGCCAAGAAAAAAAGTAGCTAAACATGTGCTCCTTTTGGTGTTATTGTTTCAAGATTATTTCATGTGTGGAAAGTTTTCCTAATGTCTTTATATTTTGTTAAAAAATTTAATTTTATTCTATGTATCATCTATTTTTTATTTTAATATTTTTATGTCACATTGTTTCTATAATATGTACTCAATTGTTAGTTTCAAGGTCACTTTTGAAAAATATAACTAAACGAGAAAATTTCAGACTGAAATTTTTGGGAGACAGTAGGCATGATTTCTTGAGGAAAACTCACCAACACTAGAACATTTGATTCAGTAAATAATTCCAAGTACTATTTGACATTGGGAATATTTATTGGATTAATTATGCCATTAGGTGTCGTCCTAGCTTCTTTATTCTTCCCAAGGGTTACTAAAGAATTTCAAGTTACATCTTTTGTCAATCTCTCTTTCACCCTTTTCTGTGTCAAAGCGATTTCATGTCATTTTCAATCTTGATCAAGAACCTTACCAATGATCATATTTTCTTCTGTGCTGACTTTGATGCTAACATTACCTACAATGTCCCAATTCCTTGGCAAGCTAATATTTCTTCTAAGTTTTATCAAGATGAGAAAGCTCAAAAGTCAAAACCTTATTGATGCAACTCTACAATTTCATGAGGGATTCCTTTAATACAACTTCCTTCTAAGTGGTTCCGGGTCTACCTAGCAGTATTACTCATCATGATTTCACATTTACGGACTGATACATACGGCTGTCGATGTAAAACATGGCCAAAATTTCTCAAGCAACGACCTTCTATTATTTTATCCTCTATCTGTGCTACTTGAACCTTTTCAACGTGTGGTTATTTATAATGTTTTCTGGTGTTGTATGAGAACACATCCATCTTAGCATCTACATGTTTGAGGTGCTCATCTTATAGCGTCTTACTTTAGCGATCCAACATTCACTCCAATATAACATTGGTCTTATAACTATTCTATACAACTTACCTTTCTTTTTGATAGAATTCCTATCACATAAACACCCTCATAATACATCTTTTCAATCATCCCATTTTGATTGTGTGTAACATCTACTTTTATCATTCCATTTTTGATAACAAGCCTTGAGATCTAAATTGTTTCCATCTAAACTCACCTCAATTCCGTTCTTATGTTTGACTAAATTTGTGATACATATATATGCAGTCTTACTTCCACTTATGCTAAAAGTTTACTCTTTAAAAAAAATGTTTACTCTCTAGAACGCTTCTCCGTCGCTTAAAACTTCTGATTGACGCTCACTAACTTCAATTATTTGTTGTACATATATTGTGTAGACACTCTTAACACCATTTGCAAAATAGGAACTCGAACACTATTGACACTTACGGTCATTTGCTAGGGAGTATAAAAAGTGTAATAGTGTAAAATATGGTGTATTCATAATGTTTGCATTAGTAATGCTGGTAATTATGCTTGCATTAGCTATGTTGAGACTTTTCTTATGCAGCATCTAGTTTGGTGTAGTAAAAAATAACATGCATTCCATAATTTCTTTTTTGTTTAATTGTTTACAAAACTACCCACCACAAATATGGTGGACAAAATGTAGAAAAAGCTAAATTCCCCTGCATTAGTTATACACCTAAATACTAAATAGTGTGTAACTAATGCTTACTTAGGTTAAAACCACAAACAAAATGAAATGTAGGGAGTAGCTTTTTTCCATTACAAGGTGGAAACAAATAAACTAAGGATAAAGGAGACTGCAAGTCGCTTCAAACATTACAAACATAAGAACACAAATGAATGAAGTAATTCTACATTTAAATGAGCAAAAGAAAAATATAGATATTGCCATAAGACAGCCAACTTAACTACTCTGGCAACTAAACCTGGTATTACAAAAATGGAGATCTAGGTAACAAACTAGATTACTGACAGCTCAGTTTCTTGCTCGTCGAACCAATATTTGTAAATGACGATGAATAATGCGGAGATCAATTATCTCCATTGAATCAAGCAACCAGAAAACCTACTTGGTGAAATAGCTAGGATTACTCTGCCTTTTGCCTGCGGTTCTCATCCATAATTTTCTGGAACTCTTTCTCACTTCTTGCTATCAAACGCTTAACAGTATCAAAAGTGGTGAGCCTAATACTGCACCAGAAAATGAAGACAGACAAAGAATGATGTGTTAGGTTAGAATGTTAAATTTCGTCAATGATCATTGTGCACGGTAACAATAGCAGTAATCCCTCATATGGAATGGTCCCCCCCTTGGAGAGCGATGAGAAGAAATAAAGTCACCAGGCATCGCAATTTTTTTTTTGTTTTTTTGAGGTAGGGGGGTGGAGGATGGGGATCAGCAACACAGATATCATAGTCCAAATGAAGTCTCTGCATTTATAATTGGTCAAAAAATATATGAACCTAGCTCAAGACAGAATTGGTAGGATAATGTTCAATGCAGTCATCTCATGGAGCAAAAAGGATGCCCTAAGATGAATCAACGATATTAATATGTTGCAGATGGCAATTATAACAGCTCTGCTGAGTATTTCTTCAAGCAGTTTGCCAAGCAAACATAGCAAATTACTTGGCCAAGCATGAGACTTAAACACATGCAAGCCTAACTATATCAATGTAATCAACGAATATATTATGCCAAGATCCACAATAGAAACTGTCAAACATAACTATCGTGAAAAATGAGAAAAAAGTGAGCAGCAAAAGGAAGAAAACAAAAGAGAGTGAAAAGAGACCCGAAAAAGACAATAGGAATGAGAAAAATGTACCTGCTATTAGGGAGAGTTTTCAGTGCATTGGGAACAAAACCCCTGTACAATCCAACTACACCATCACGTGCCACTATGCCTGAAAAAGAAAAGGGTGACTTAAAACTATTAGAAAGAGTATTAGGTTGAACATTTTTCTCAGTTCAGAATAACTCAGATCCCCTCTCGTGGTTCCTTTTCTTTTCTGATAACCAAGAAATCCAGGAGGGTGGCGTACGGTTCCAAACCCGGTAGATAGTGGTTCGAACCCATCACCAGTGTTTTGGACAGCGAAAGGCGACAAGAGGCGAAAAGGCTCTGCCTCGCCAAGCGGCGAGGCGAGCGCCTTTTGAAAGTGCGGCGACAATTGACACAAAATAATTAAAATAATTAATTGCATATATAAATGATCAAAAAATCTCAATAGCACTAATATATTAGGAAATATTTCAAGTCAAAAATTAAGTAGCCGTTTGTCCATGAAAACTAAAATTTTCCGGAGTTGGAGTTGAAGTTGGAGTTGAAATTGGAGTTGGAGTTGTATTTGGCCATGTCTTTTTTAAAAAAAAATTTTGACTTTTTAAAAAACTTTTTTAAATATGATTTTATGCACTAACTTTTACAAACTATCAAAATCGCACAACTAAAATTTACCTACTAATGAAAAAAGAACACAATTAGCCACTATTATAAAAATAATTACATATACATGACCATATTTAATGAATTTCAATTATGACATATATAATATTTACATTAATAGCCATTTTCTCATATTTGAAAATTTTAAATATGGATGTTATATTAACAGATCACTGCTCCCTATTTTTCAGGTAATAAATATTATCTTTCAAACAAATTTATTTTTTTAGAAATTTATTTAATTTATTTCCTTTATTTTCCGTTCCTAAAAAATAGGAAATGATGAGTTGTTATTAAATTTTAGGGTGCCGCTAATTTATTTCTTTAATTTTCTTATACATGAAAGATTTTACTGTGCGTGAATAAATTATTTCTATGTAAAACATGCTTTGCATATTTATGGTATATTATATCATATACCAGAAATATATAAATATGCTTAGTATGTTTCTTTATAGTTTGTATTTTTATATATGTGTATATGATATATACATGGTATAAACTTCATATATAACATACTTCGTATATTTATATTATAAATATGCTTAGTATATTTATATATGTGTATATGGTATATACATGCTATAAACTTTATATATAACATACTGTGTATTTCTATTATAAATATAATACTTTATATATTTATGGGTATAAATATAATACTTTATATATTTATGGGTGTAAATATAAATTAACAGTAAAATAATGTCTTATGTCTTAAATAAGGGATAAAAATAATGATGAGAGAGAAAAAGAGATATATATTAATTAGGATAGCATTAAGTTTGAAATTATAATTATCTTATTCTTTAAAACTGCTATATACGTAATATTGAAAATGTAATGTTATAAGGAGAGTTTTACGTAAAAATTTAAAAGATTGGGGTTATATGTAATAATAATAAAAGTTGGAATTGGAGTTGAAAAATTGTGAAAACAACAAGAACCTGTTTTTCCTTTTCAGAAAAATTTTCCGAAATTATTTTTCGAATTTTCATGGCCAAACACCACAATTTCCAACTCCGGAAAAATTTTCCGAAAAAAAGGGAAAAATTTTCATGGCCAAACGGGCCCTAAAAATAGATAGTAGATAGACACTAAAAAAATATTTCAATTACGATATTAATTAGTTGTATTATATAAGTTATAGAAAAAATAGATTGTTTTTACATATTGTTTACTCATTTTTTTTACACATTGTTTACTGTTACAGTAATATAGTGTACTCTTTGTGACTTGTGAGAAACAAAAAAGAGGAAGAAATAGAAGAAGAAAATAAGAAACAGAAGAAGAAAATCAGAGGAGGAAATCAGAGGAAGAAGAAAGTAGGAGAAGAAATCAAGAAAAAAAAAGAACGAAATCAGTATGTACCAGTCGCTAGAGTAAGAAGAAGAAAGTAGAAAAACAAATAAGAGAAAACGACACTTACCAGTTGTCGGGTCACTGCCGCCAGTCGCCGGAATCTCGCACAAAGTCACAGTCGCACTTGCCTTAGGTCTTGGTTGCAGTCACACACGCAGTAAATCGGTTGAACAAAAATAAAAAAAGCCCTAAAATTACCTTTTATCCCTAAAACCCTAATTAAAAAAAAAAAAAAAAAGGTGTCGCCTTTGTCGCCTCGCCTCGCCATGTCGCCATCCTCGCCTTGGCGTCGCCTTTCGCAGGTCACAGCACCACGAAGGCAGGTGGTGACACTGCCTCGCCATTCGCCATTGGCGAAGTGGCGAGCGCCATTGATAACACTGCCCATGACGAGCTGCCTAATCCACACATCACATGTTGCAGTCTCACCAGTATACCAAAGCCCTGGGAGCAATCCCCTCTCAAGCTTGTTAAACAAGGATTTCAAACTATAATACAATCTGTCACTGAATTTTAAATGTTTATTTTTCCCAAAGTGAACTTTAAAATCAAAAAGTTCAAGGAATTGACATTTTTTGACATTTTATACTTCTTGATACTTAAACGTTAAGGATTCGAAGGCACAAATACATCAGAAATTGGGAAACAGTTTTGTTAAAGCGGCTCTACAACAATACGTACAGCTATTTTCTTTTTCTCGCTCATCCCATTTATCATGACCTATGTTGACTAGAGTTTATGAGAAAACTGATCTATTATATCTAACTTTGGTAGATATTTATCAGCATTATTGGATGATGTCATAGGTGTGAAGATGTTGATTAAAACCAAAATAATATAAACAGAAATTATATTAATTCGATCTGAAACAGGTGGATATTGCCGTTTAAGGAACAAATCATATTTTGAGACGAACTATGAGAAAGCAATCCAAACAAAAAAAGGGGCTAACGAGCATAATAAATGCATCCGTTTAAAGCAAGGCTTGTATGGGCATGGCAATGTTTGTACCACAATATCTATGGCTACAACGGCGCACTTGAAAACTTAATGGTTGTACTATTACCAAAAGGTAGACTACACTTTAGGCAGCAAACCTAGGATCCCAGTAAACTGGGCAAAACTTGGACAGCAGGATGCGTGAATCAAGAATTCGGGATCATGCAAAACCTTGAAAACTGGACATGTGAATCAAACAAGCAAAATAAAAATATGGTTTAGGTTAAAAGAACGAAGACAATCCTTCCTTTCAGATGTCTGTTTACTCAGAGAAACATAAAAGCATTTGTTTATTATATTTACATTCAGTTTTTTGGATTTTTCTTTAAGAAGTGCAATTCCTATTATTTTAAACATCTTAAATTGAAGGTCACTGTGAAGTTCTTCAGAAGATTATTTAAAATTTGCTGATTAAGTTGATTATTTCTCACTCTTTGTGTGGATTCTGTTGGATTTTAGCTAAGAGATTAAGGAAATAACAGAAAAAGGCTTAGCGAAAAAACAAATACTGCAGTTTTGTCAAATAGAATTGTTTTATTCAGCTTTGTTGAACTTACAGTTATAGGAAACTTGCAGAAAAGAACATTAAAAATATGATCAGCATCCTAGCCTACGATATCTTTATAGAATAATATCTTTACCTAACTAATTACTAAGAATTAGGGATAACTAGCTAAGAACAATTAACTCAGATTTACTCAAAAAATTAAAGCAGTAAAATAAAATTACTGCAGTTAAAAAACATCATTCTAACCGACTCATCAGTGAGGCGTAGACAAACACAGTTTGGCAAAATCTGTAACTAGTTACAATAAGAGATACAGACAATGACATCTTTTAGATTTTGTTTACCTGGGAAGGCATCAAAAATTGTCATATAAGGTGTACCCTTCATTTGCATTTGCCTTCTCACTGTGTCCAATGGATAGCACATTAGAGTGGCAATAGTAGCTGAAAGCAAACCTGTAACCAGAGATGCTTCAGTTCGTTTCTGATATTTCTCCGGCAAAGATTTCTTCACCCTAACATTCAGAAAAGTGTCATTTAGGTTATAGTAGCACCAGGACCTTGTCTTCAGATGATATAGAAAAAAAGATCTTCAAAAGAACATAGACTCACAAGTCAAAAACACAAAAGTTCACAGCGATATATGGAGCTATTCCAATGAGAGAGGGCCCGAGACCATTATAAAAGGATGCAACGCCTTCCTCTTTCAGCATGTTTAAAGCAACCTGAAATAATTGAAACTCTGAATCAGATATGTCCTGGTGTCATAAATTCTGAGTTATCCGATTCTTACCTCACTCATCGTTTTATACCCAGGGTCAACTGCTAATCTCAACCTGAGAACATCTAGTGGGTAGGTTACCTGACAACAAATCAACAAATTAACTTCTTGGAGATAGATGAAAAAGAAACTAATTTTAACCCAAAAACAAGAACAGGAATAGGAATAATTGAGATACTGCATGCACAATCATTCCCTTCCCTGCAAGGGGGGAGAAAGAGAGATAAAATGGTAGGTTTTCAAATAAATCTTATAAAGTAAACAACAGTGTTCAGATCAGTAGCATTACCGAGATAACAATAAGTACTAAGTTTCTGCCAGGTCTATTCTATTCACTTGAGCAAACAAAATTGCAAAAATTATATGCCAAACGGACAACTACTTAGAAAAAACTCTTTGGTGTTCACATAATGCGAACTTACAAAAGTAGAAGTCATGCCAGCACAAGCACCTGCTGCTAGTCTTCCAATGACAGAAAGCTCCCCATCCTTTCCTTGAAAAAGTTTCTGAAAATAGGAAGTGTGAAATCACTTTATTCTGGTCAAACAAACAAACCAGTGTTAAAGTTCTCTTCAAAGATGTTTCATTACCTTGTAGGTTTCATATGCAAATAACTGCACCGCACTATAAGGTATGATCCGTATCACCTAAAACATTAACAGAAAATAATCAACTTGATGCTTAAAAAAGCAGTCACCAAGATTTGACAAGAAATGTGACTCAGTGGGGAAATGGTGCAAATACCTGTGGAAGGTTTCCTTTCCAATATCCTTTGATACCTTCCTCCTTCCCAATCAATGTAAACGCCTGCAATACAATCTCCGGCATATATCAAAAAATTGAGAATCATATGACTCAATGATGGCATCTATGAGTGGTAATTATCACCCTATGGAAGGTCTGTGTTTGCAGAAAAGAAGAAGAAAAAGCAAAATGGCTATATACTAAATAGGATAACCCAACCCAAAAGACTAGACTATATTAGGCGGGAGAACACATTTAGCTGATAGACCCATTACCAGGACCCCTAGGAACTCAATTGGCTTAAGAAAATATCACTCGCTTGAGTGCCGAAGACCTCATGGATCACGGCTGGTGCCACTTGTTTAGATCCAGGTCACCACTCCTGGCACCCCTCTGAGGCTCTGACCAAATTTGACATGGCATGTATCTCATAATTTTATTCTTTTTTGGGGATAAGTTACAACTGACAATCCTGAGTACAGGCCACTCCTTGCGCCCAACCAGTTGGTCCTCAAGCGTTGATCAACCTACTCTAATATCAACTGTTATAGGGTAAACAAGAAAGCCTGACTCAAAAGACTTGCCTATTAGGTGGGAGAGCACATTTAGACTATAAATCCAGTACTTGTAGTCTTTTTAATCGATGAGGGACTCAATTGCTTCAAGACATACAACATTACAGAGAGAATCAAAGGTTTATACCCAAGTAAAGAGAAGGAAAAAAGAAAGGCAGAAAATGTATGTTACCACATTTATATATTCATCATATTGTCTTTATCAAAAAATTAAATAAATCTTTCTAAAGACAGAACTATCGAAACTGAGGCCTATGCAACACTCTGCAACTTTTAGTAGGTGGTAGAAGTCAGTCATCAATGCTAACTTACAAGTGACCAATTGACTGTATTTCTACACTCAAGGGTAGAGTGAAAGGGAGAGTCTCTGTCTTTCCCAATAAAATGGTTTTTAACTATGATACTGCAGATCACTCCCTTACTCTTTCGGATCAATCATCATAATGCTAAAATTCTGCACAATATAAATGAACAAAGAACAGGAAACACCAGACTTCTGGACACTCAATAACATAGCTTGTCTATGTTGTATATCTCAGAAAGCAACAACAGGAAACAGCAATACAATACCTCAATGAATCCAATTCCTTTCTTTGCAGCTTCTTGCCCAGCTCTTAGTCCATGTGTCTGGCAACCAACGCAAAAATCAGGAAGAAATAGTTCAAGATAGAAAACGTAAAAGTGGTTGCTGTTAAATACAAAATGCATTTCAAACTCATAATGCCATAGAGTCACCATACCAGTAAGCTGAAAAGATAGGCGTATGAAGGCTTTTTACAAGAAAGGTGTCATCAGCTGAAGATAATATCAAGTACAAAGTACAAAATTGAGGCAGTGTATAAGGATAGAAGTATGAGCTTAGAATTTCCATATCGGCTACACAACCACATAGTGAGAAAGGATGCTTGCAATGTCAAGTTCCAACAAAGAAACTTTTATTATTCTCATATGGAGCTCGCACCAGAGGAGTGGTAGGGAAAGGAGAAGTACCCCACAATCATTCTTGCACTGATATGTATCACGCAATTCTTCTTTCTCCCCTTTTTCATAGTACAGCAAAATCAGCAGTAATATGCAAATTGTTCTTTTTAACACGTTAACAGGACAATAGCATAAACACATTGCAGCTGCATGTAAGCTCTTTCTCTACCTCTTCCAGAGACATGAAGACAAACAAGCCTCTTTAGGATTTTAAGCTACACATTCAGGATATAGCATAAGATGGCGAGAGTAGAAGGTGATAGAAGTACTCCTTCAAAGGAGGTGGCATTTTTTGGCTAGATAGAGGTGCTCCTTCAAAGGAGGTGGCATTTTTTGGCTAGATAGAGGTACTCCTTCAAAGGAGATGGCATTTTTGGGCTAGGGCCATACCTCATGTCATTTCATCCAGTCCACTAACCAAATATGCTCCAAATTCATTTCGCACTCCACTCTTAGGTACTGTATTTCAATTTGAACATTTTGTTACAGTGTACTACCTATGAAGTATCACTAAATCCATAAGAATCCTTTATATCTACTGTTACTTCATCCAGTCTATTTTTTTTCTTCACAGCTGAATAATCTGTTATTTCTAGAGTGCCACCTTATCCTTCTCTACCTAAATACTAGGCTTGGTTCACTTATCAAGATTTGAACTCATTCTTGCCACACAGTCCATGCTGTACTATCTTTATTTTTGAGTCCGTGGGGAAATACACACCACTTTATTAGGTCCCATTTTATATACTTAAAACCTATATACAATGATTTGTTTGTGTTTTTTAAAAAGATCTTCTGCTGAACAAACAGAAACCTAAAATTCAAATCCTGAAGTAAACAATCCTATCAAGAAATGAAGCCTAAAATTCAACTGAAAAAATCAATTATCCAAAGACACAGCAGTAATGTGATACTTAAAAACACCCAAAACAATTGCTCCCTCCGTTTCAATTTGTTTGTCCTACTTTCCTTTTTAGTCCATTTCAAAAAAGAATGCATCTTCCCTTATTTAGCAACTCTTTACTTTCAATTTTCCGCATGACATGTTTAAAACAACGTACTATTACTATCTCTTTTACTTCGACTATCACAATCTTTTGATGTAGCTACTGTTCTTTTTTCAGAATGCTTTGCCATATTTTTTTAGTATCTGCATTGACATGCTCTTCCGTAAGCCGAGGGTTTATCGGAAACAGCCTCTCTACCTCCCAAGGTAGTGGTAAGATCTGCATACACTCTATCCTCCCCAGACCTCACTCGTGGAATTACATTGGTTTAGTTGTTGTTTTGTATATTTAACACAACAAGATTTAAAGTTATTTTGGTACATTTAACATATTTTTAATATAACACCACGAGATTCAAACATCTTACTCTCTCTCTATCTCAATTTATATGACACTTAACTACTTAACTTTTTAGTCAGTCGAATACAGAAAAACACATTTCTATATTTACTAACAATTTAACTTTAAAATACCTATTTTATCCTTCATGAAATTATTTTATAGCCACACAAACATCAATAACTTATTTTAAATCACACAAGTTTCGAAAGTATTTCTTTCTTTCTTAAACACAATGTCAAATCAAACAACATCATATATATATATATGGGACGGAGGGAATATTTACTTGTTTAAACTTTGTAGCAATCAAAATAGGGATAAGACACAAGTAACCCCTAAACTATAGCGGAAATATCAGTGACACACCTAAACTTTACGGTCCCTATTCCTCCTAAAATTATTTTTCTTCTATTTTGTGCTCCTTTTGTGTTAGTGCTGACTTGACAGCCACACGATTATAAAAGGAATACAAAAATACAGAAAAATGAGTTTAGGGATAATAGGACCGCATAAAGTTTAGATATGTCATTGGGATTTCGCGTATAGTTAGGGGTACTTGTGCCTTATCTCGCTCAAAATACGACAAACAAACTAAAAGAGTTTTAAAAAAAAGAACCTGCATGAGGAGCTTGATACGATCAAGTGGAGCAGTGACAGACTTAGCAGCAGCACCAGCAATAGCACCAGCAGCAAACAATGCAGCTTCTTTCGGAACCAAAGCCACCATTGCCAAAGGATTTCTTATAAGCTGAGCAGCTGTTGGATTATTATTATTATTATTAAACGTTTTTTCATCTAAATTCTCTGATGATAACGAAATACAACCAAAATTACACCCATTTTTTACAGAATGAACCGGAAAACCGTTCTGGCAGGGTTGAATGATGTTAGTGCTGTTGGATAATTCAAGACCCGGAATATCCATGGATACTAAAACGGGTCGGTTTTTCTTCATGGTGGGTATAGAGCAATGAAGTTTTTTTCCTTTGTTGTACTTGTGAATGAAGAAGATAAGAGGGGCTTTAGAAGGGGAGATGCTACTGTGTAAAATGAAGAAAAAAAAAATAACAGACTTTTGGGGTTTATTCTCTTTCTATTTTTCTTTTGTATATAGTTGCGAGAAGACCGTGCAAAATACGAGCCTAATATTTATCCTAAATTAATATTATAATATAATAATTATATCAATTAGTGTAATATTTTTTAGATTTTAAAATTTAGTTAAATTTATTTTTCAGAGTAATTTTTGCATATATTCTTAAAATATTTTAATTTGTCAATTATTGTGATTTATTATTCAAATGTATAATTTTATCTCAAAAATTTAATTCACGATTAAAATTATACTCTACAAATATATAAATTAGTAAAGAGTATGAAAAGCAAAATTCGATGGGTCTATATTACTTTTTTCAGATAACACAGATTCCATATATGTTATTTTTTTATATCAATTAATGCGACACAAATAAAATTTAGATACAATCATATTTTTAATATGTTTTTAGATATTTTAAGTTGTTAAGCAGTCATTTGGCCATAAGTATTTTTTCACTTTTTCTTCGAAAAATTATTTTATTTTAGTTAAAAAGGTGAAAATTACACTGTTTGACCATAAAAATTTCAAATACAATTTGAAATTGTATTTTGGAAAAGTGAAAACAAGAAAAAACTTGTTTTCACTTTTTCACTCTTACTTTTCACACAAAAAATCAAAAACAACTTTAATTTATATTCATCGTCAAACACAACTCCAACTCCAACTTCAAACTCTATTTTCAACTCTGAAAAATTATGTTTTCATGGCCAAACGGGGCCTAACTATTTTAATTTATAATCGTTTTTATGTAGCTTTCATATAATATACATTACTCTCCCTGTCCAAACTCTTGTTGCGTTTATACTCAATTATATATTTAAAATAATTTAAGTTTTTTTAATTAATGTGATTTATAGTACTTTTCTTCTATTTCAAATTAAGTGGCATTGATATAATTTCGAGAGTCAAATATTTTGTATTTTATAAATTTTATAAGTTGTTAATTATTGTGATTTATACTATTTTTATGCATTTTTTGAAATATACACTAGATTAATTTGTTTTTCGATATTTTAAGTTATAAACTATTGTATTTTGAATACTTTTTATGTAATTTTTTAAATAGTATATGTTACCTTTTGTGGCATTGATAGTCAATTACATTTCTTAAATAATTTAAGTTTTAAATTATTGTAATTTATAATACTTTTTTCTTTTATTCCAATTTAAGTAGCATAATGCTTAGATGACCATATTAATGACTCACAACAACTAATTCGAAGTTATATAGAAAAATTACTATAAAAATTACTTGTGAATTTTTTTTAAGTAGACCTCATATAAGACGTCAAGTTAATTTAAAGCGTCAAAAGTTAATTTATCATTCTATATCTATTTTATCTTTTTTATTAAATATTATTAATTTTGTAATACTTAGATGACTTATAATAATTAGTCATTGGTGATATTTAGTAAAATTACGATTGAAGCAGCCGAAACCGACATGTCATAAATGTCTATTTTACTTTTCTAATTAAATACTATTACTTTTTTAATATATAAATAATTTATAAATAATTAATTAGGAGTAATATTGTAAAATCATGAAACAAGAAGCCAAAGTAGGCACATTGACGGCCAGCTGTCTGCTTCTCTTTTCTTTCCCTCTTATTAGATAGTAAAACACTACACTCATATCCCAATTTGTTAATGTGTCCAGTTTAAATTTTGTGATTCACACTTTTACATTTTAACTAGTTTAGGATATGTGCTTCACATGTGTGTCTCGCATTAATCTATAAAATTATATGTAGAGAATTATTTAAAATTCATATTAACGTTAACATAAATGTTATATCTATCTAAAATATATGAATAAATATTGTACAAAGATAATAAATTATATGAAGTTAAATAAATTTTGACATTGAAATATTAGCAGGATTCATTTAAATGATAAAAATAAATGTTACAAGAGAAAATTGAAGGAAAAGTGTCATTTAAGTCTTGAATGAAGGATTGGTGACATTGACAAACTTAAAAGGTCAAACATAATGAGCAAACTTGATTAAGTTAATTGTGGACTTGATTAATATTTTTAAAACTTTCTGATCTTTTTAAAAATACAAATCAACCCACACCCCTCTCCTCTCCAAATCATCAATCGTCTCTCCCCTCTCTATCTCGACAGCTTCTCTCAACTCTCTCCCAACTAACAGTTCTACAAAATTTCTTTCTTCAATCCTCGGCGACTTTAACCTCCGACGACAAATAGTCGAGCGAGTTCCTTTTCGATTTTCAACTGTCAATGTTACGATAGTGTTCTTCGGCGACAACAACCTATTTCTTCTGTCACTGGTAAAAATTTATGCCTTTTTAGTTTTAAAGAAAAAGAGGGAACTTGAGTCAACTTATCTTCTATTATTGGTTAACAATTTTAATATCTATTACTTTAATTTGAAATGTGGACTGAAGAAAACCCTAATTTAATTTCTAGCATTTCTTCTTTACTCTTTCTGAAATATAATTTTTTGTTGTTATTATAGTTCTTATTGTCGAACTGTTGATTCAATTCTTTGGTATCTGTTGAGTTTTTTGAAGTTTAATTTTTGTTGTTTGTATTTGTACAAACGCAAAACAACAATGTTGGTGATTTTTGGTCACCATTGATGTTCTTATTCTTAGTGTGTGTGTTGTCTTGGTGCTGTTGGGTTGATTTGTTGTTTTTCCTGATAAAAATGGTGTATTTGATATTAAAAGTGATGTTGTTGTTGTGCTATTGAACAAAATTCTGGCACTATTTTTCACTACAGATATAAATCTGATGCAACAGATAGAAAATCTGATGTAATAGATGAAAAATCTGATGCAATAGATGAATATCTGATGCAACAGATGAACAATCTAATAGATCATTCATCTGTTGCGATAGATAACTCTTCTGTTTAGAAGAAATCTAAACAATATTGACAGTTGATAACAGTTCCAACAGATAACTTATTTGGTAATAGATAAGTGATCTGTTTCAAAAAATGAGTGATTTGTTATATTTATTTCCAACGAATTACTCATTCATTGCAATAGGTTGGTTATATGTTGCAACAGATAACCTTCCTGGTGCAACAGATGAGTGATATATTTTTATTATTTCCAACGGATTACTCATTTATTGCAACAGGTGGGTTATATATAGTAACAGATAAACTACCTAGTGTAATAGATGAGTGATCTGTTTTTATTGTTTCCAATGATTTAATCATCCGTTGCAATAGGTCGGTTATATGTTGCAACAGATAACATACCTGGTGCAACAAATGTGTGGTCTATTGGAACTGTTATTTTACTGTTATGCATGTTAGATTTACTGCTATCTTTTTTTAATGATGCATTAATCAATTATAATCTACTTTATGTTCCTGTTAATTTAAGATAATATGGCTCTCAAAAGAAAAGAAACCGAATCAAGTCAAAATAAAGAAACAAATGAAGCAGCTAGGCTACATCCACTACTCTATGAGCTTGCTTTACAAGCGTTACCTCAATCAAGAGCAGAAGATAATGAACATGGGGAGGAGGAATGTTTCAAAAGAGATGATCCAAATGCTAATAGCCCTTATACCGAAAAGTTGGTCAAAATCCTCAGCATTGATCATTATCTTATGAGAATTCAGTGCGGTAGTGCCATAGATTTAATGGGTGATTTCGTGGTTAAGTCAGCCATGGAAAAATCTTTCGACACCTTCATAAAAATACTTCAAGAACAAAATTTGGATTCTTATTTCAGGGAAAGCTGCTTTGGGCAATATCTTGATTTGCTGGAGGACAACAATGCTCATTTTCAAATGAAAATGGTATATGATCTTCTTAAATGTAGGTTCATATATGAAAACAAAGATAAGATGGATAAGGTGTGGATACATGCCTGTTTGTTTTGGTTGGAAGGAGTTTTCCATAGTTACTAGACTAAAATATTATCTTTCTTCTCCTTCTCAAGTTATACCTAATCTAACCCAAAAAAAGCACCCCACACACCCAAAAAAGGAAAAGACAAGTCAAGTGATCGTGATGACCTGGTGTCCATTGTTGGTCCAAGTTTCAAAAACAAAATTTGATAGAAGAGTTGAAAGGTAAAAGACTTTCAAAGAAGCACAAGAAATCATTGGGCTTGGTTTGGTTTGTACATAATATTCTTTGGGAGAGAGACGTTAACAACAACATAAGCCGCAGTTTAATAAATCTCTCAGAGGATCTTGAGGCATTTAACAGCTATCCTTGGGGTTATGAAAGCTTCAAAATAATTGTCAAATATTTGTTGACTCCGTTAACGCCAAAGACTGTCAACTTATATGGCATTACATGGGCTTTCATGGTAAATATTTCTTTTATTATGATATGATTCATTTTTTATTCAATAATGCTTTTAATTTATTGGTGTTATGTTACAGGCTTGGGAATTTAAGTCATTCCTTATTTGAGACAACAAGTGAACTGACTGTGCCCAAGTGCACACGTAAGTGTACGTGGTCTTATTAAGTAGTAAAGTGGCCTAATGAAAGCCAAGTATCGGTCTCACAGGAACTTGGTTAAACAATTGTTCAATTTTAATTCACAATTTAAATTCAACTGGTGCAAAAGTAACCGCAAGAGAGATTTGAGTTTGTAAATTGCTAGTAAAATAACTAGTGCGTCTTGGACAATCAATAGGATTAAAACACAGGGTTGAAGCGTTTTGCTCACTCGTACTATGTTATTGAACTTCATTCATTAACTTACTCATCTTGGTTGTCAATTTATAGGGTTAATCGCATGATCATGGTCTCCTGACCTTTAATCAATTACCTAATGTGGACATTACAACTACATCGTTGAGCGGAGATGTAATAATCCACTTAAATTCTTTAAGCTATCATCCTACCCTTGAATCAATAAGGCATCTAAGTACATCTTTGTCCTAGACGCTAATCTGTATTTCTTATTTCATAAAAGATTACAAACCATACTTTGTTCAATCTACGTTCCTAATGAAAGACAAGTATCGATACCACATGGACTTGGTTAAACAACAGTTCAATTTCAGTTCATAATTTAAATTCAACTGGTGCAAAAGTAACCGCAAGAGAGATTTGAGTTTGTAAATTGCTAGTAAAATAACTAGTGCGTAAAGTAAAGATCTTGGACAATCAATAGGATTAAAACACAGGGTTGAAGTGTTTTGCACACTCGTACTATGTTATTGAACTTCATTCATTAACTTACTCATCTTGGTTGTCAATTTGTAGGGTTAATCGCATGATCATGGTCTTCTGACCTCTAATCAATTACCTAATGTGAACATACAACTACATCCTTGAGCGATGATATAATAATCCACTTAAGTTCTTTAAGCTATCATCATACGTTTGAATCAAGTAAGGCATATAAGTACATCCTTGTCCTAGACGCTTATCTGTATTCCTTATTTCATAAAAGACTACAAACCATACTTTGTTCAATCTACGTTCTATCTCCCTATTCCCTTTTTCGAGTTTACAAGGTTGACAATATGTGTATTGTAAGGGTGATCAAACCTCAAAATAGTTAAAATAATATTGAACACATAACCAAAAATGATAAGCAAATCAACGAACTCAACTCAAAATAATCGTACTTAAGTTTGTGTCTTCAACCACGGAAAGAAGGCGTTTAGCCACACATAGTCATAATCGTGATCACAAGGAGGTACTTAACAACTAAGAATATGTATGAACTAAATTAAAATAATAAAAACCTAAGTTATGAAGTTGTAGCAGCCTTCTTGATGTTCCAAGACGTCCAAAGATGATTAATAATGTTCACAAAGATATATTTATAGTAGACAACAAGTCCCAAGCCGATTAAGAGTTGTAGTGCAACTTTTGCCGTGTTTGGAGAGGGGGCCACGACACGTTGCTTTCTTGACTTGACTAGGTGTCATGTCGCACTAGCTAGTTGGGTCAAGTAGGGGTCGCGACACGAGGTTGTCTTGAGTCAAATGGGGGTCGCAATGCGCTCCTATCGCGACACCTCTCTGGAATTTTCTTCTCAAAAATTGGTTAAGTATTGGACATTCCTCCATTCATCCTTGACGTTGTGGTGTCTTTCCCATGGTTTTCCAGCCTCTAATTCTCTATATATCATCATAAACAGCTCACAAAACATCCTACAAGAACACACCACGTGAATTAGAGGTTCAAACAACACAACATCCATCACGATGAATCAAAACAAGAGCTTAGACTAGATTGATCTCCATGATTTTCCACTTCATGTTTCGACTCTTTACTTGACTCGCTTGAACTTTGTATACTACCAAAAAAAGTTTCCATGCATAATAACACCATTAAAACCATTTAGAACACATTAAACACAATAGAATCCAACAAAAGGGACTAGACAAACACCTAGCTCGGGCTAGTAACACTAGTTTTATCAATTAAACTCTAAGTGATCCAATTAAACCCAAACTTGTTTGAAATACACTTTGCACATTATAACCACATACTACATTACTTATATGTTTATTTGTATCAATATGACCACGAATAGCTCATGAATTATCCTCAAAACAAGGATAAAAAGGCTATAATAGTAACAATAGAGTGCATAAATACACCCAACATCATCAACTACCAGGAAGAAGTTTCCTGTCCAAGAATCCTGAGATGGTTGCTGGCCAAAACTGATAAAAATATAAAATTTCTTGATCTTTTCAATCCCCGGAGGAAGCAGTAATTCTAATTCTAATCAAATTTTTATTTTAATTAATGATTATTTTAAATGATTTCATCATCATTCTAATATATGTACTGATTTATTTTAGATTGTCTATTTGTGGCTTGTTTCGACCAATCGAGGGTTGAAGATGCAATTTTTCTTACTTTACAGTCTGTGTAAACTTTATCGGACCCTAAGGTCATTGATAGAATAAAAATAGATTATTTAGAGCAACAACCATCACAAGAAAAACAATTTTGGAGGGTAGGCTTATTGTTGTTGATGATGGTAGTGCTAGCGGTACTGCTATTGGGGCTAATAATGCTCCTTTTATAGATTTTGATATAACAAACCATTATGATTATGATCATACTGGTTATACATATTTTGCCACTTAAAGCGAATGTTTTTTATGCAAATGTCAAGACTGCAAGGCAAAACATGGTGGAGTGATTAATGTTATTAATGCACTTACTGCTTCTGTAAAGGAAATAACATCTAAGAGAGGTTTTATTCCATCAAAGAGGATTGCATATCCATACACTCCACTAGAGATCAAGGTGGCTAAAAGGAGAAGGAAAGATATTTCCAAAGCATCATCAAGCATCGAAAAAAGCAAAATTACGTCTTTGTCTTTGTCTTGCATCATTGTTCAATGTATAAGGGCCACAGAAGATCAGTATGAGCTGAAGAAGGTGAATGTACATCATCTGTTTCAACAAACAAACAGACACATATCTATCTCAACAGATAATACATCTGCTAAAAATTATCAAACAGATATATACATCTATTGCAACTGTTATCTAACCTGTTGCATCAAATGTGTTATCTATTGCAACATATGTTCTTCTATTTCAGCAAATCAAATAGGTTTTCGTACTATTTTAATTTCTACAATAGAGGAGTCTTATATTGCAACAGATGGGTGTTCTATTTGAAATTATTGTACTGCTCTATTTTACCTGTTCGAATTTATCCCAACAGATGATCCATCCATTACAACATAAGACTTATTTGTTGCAACAGATAGACAATCTGTTGTATATCTGTAATTAGCATTGACAATCCTGGATTTCCAGGTGGATGTCACAGTAGAAGCTACTGTTGAAAAGCATAATATAACAGTTGATAATCCATCAATTGCTTCTAAAGAAGAAGAAAAAGTGGAGTCTATCACTTCGGGAGAATAGAAGAATTACCCGTTTGAAGGGTTCAATATCTTAGACGAGGCTCTGAGAAAACTAACAAAGTTGATCAATGACTATTCAGAATGGATTGTAAAGCATCATGCCGACAGGTACATAAATTAATTTTAAAGACATTGATTTATACAATTCTTGTTGTAAAAATATGACATTAACACATATAAATCATCATGTAGAAAATAAAATGACGAACACTTCAAAATGAATGAACCGAGTCTTGGTTTTGATATGTTCGACTTTGTTTTTGCACATTTTGGAATGAAGAATTGGTTCTATTTGATGTCACAGCCCCAAACTTGCTGGAATGATGAGGTTTAGATGTCATACATACTACTATTAATTAATACTTTATTCAATTATATTTGTGTATTAATTTTTCATCACGTAATATGAAATATTTAATAATATGTGTAGCACATCAATGCCATTTTTTACTACCTCCGAAAAAAAGCTACGTTACAAACACAAGAACAATATAGATACACGACTGACAATTATTTGTACAAAGTTTACATCAGTAATGCCTGCGATAGGTATTGTCAACAACAGCTGGAAGTTTCCCAAAATGAGGAATGTATAATCAACATCATCAAAGGTTTTAGCATTCCAGCTGGCTTAACATGGCATTTGATCAACGAAGTGTACATCCCAATCAATTATGGTGAGGAATTCCATTGGGTGTTGGCTGTTGTCATTCTAAAAGAGAGGCGCATCCGAGTTTATGACTCGATGTTATGAATGAGATATTTTTGACCATCGTCTGTGATACAAAAGATGGCCAAAATATTACCTACTTACCTTGATATAAGTGGCTTTTTAGACCAAAAGGTTCATACTGATTAGTCGACGATTAAAGCATACCGGGTTAAAATGGGTAATCCATTTGATGTACAATATATTGAAGAAATTTCTCAATGAACCATTGGTAGCCTGTAAGTATAAGTATTATGATTTATTTTATTTTATAAATTTCACAACGTTTACATGAACTACAAGATATGGATTATTTATTTTTTAAAAATGCAGGGATTGCAGTCTTTTTGTTGCTGCTTACGCCGAGTATTTGAGCGATGGATTACAAATACCAAATGATGGACTTGATTTCGGATTACTCCACAAAATATATGTTGCTCTTTTATGGAAATACGAAAAAGCGAAAGCTCAAAAATCGTACGCAAGCGACATTAAAAATCCACGACGACCAAAGCCAAATTTCGTAGCACCAAATGAAGAATAACTTGTCCATATTGAGTAGATATTTATTGCTTGAGTCTGTCAATGCAATAACTTATCCTCATTGGTTAACTTGTTTATTTATTTGTAGAGTAGATCATTTGTACCCATAATAATTTTTTTATATTTTATTTATTTGTTGAGCTATTTCATGTAATTTCCAGAGGCTTCGATTTATTTTATGATGTCTATGAATATGATTTAATCCTTAGTTTTGATCTTGTTAATTGAAATAGAATACTAGATTCAAATATCACAACAGATAATAAATTTGCTGCAACAGATGACATGTCTTATAAAACAGATTTAGACATATATTGCAACATGTAGGTCATCTGCTGGTAATTATATAACAAGTCTTCCTACTTTTTTAATTTGTTCCAATAGATTATCTATTAGTTGCAACATATAGATTATATGTTTCAACAGATTGTATATCTGTTGCAATAGACAGACTGAGAAATATCTGCATAATGCAATAGATGACCAACCTATTCCAATGGATAATCAATCTATCACAAAAGGTATGATATCTGTTATAACAGATAGACAATTTGTTGTATTATAAAAATTCAACTTTCCTCAGACATAAAAAATTATCACTACATGTAAAGTGAAGTGGCTTTAAATAAAAAATTGTTATCTTGTTTGCCTTTGTCTTTGTACATATTATTCTTTATACACGGACTCCAACCATTTAGTTAGTACCCAATAAACCCAGACCTCTTGCCTTTTTTCATAACAGCGTCACACATATCGGCCATTTTTGTACCGGTCAGCAAATACTCGATGTATGCAAGCAAGTATGGCCTGCATGTGGCATCGGTTTTATATTTTTGAAGGTGGATATTCTTATTTCAATCTTGAAAATCCCATGATTTCTTCATCAAGACTTCTGCAGGCAAATGATCCATCAGTTTACTCTGCGTCAACAACTTAGGAAACAACTTCAAGAGTGGCTTCTCATGGGTTAAAAATGTGGCCTCGTCAAAGACAGGTAAGTTGCAGTCATAAACCTTAGTATTTCCCTCATCAAGTAGTATCTCAACAGCGAGAAAATATTTGACTTCTACATTCATAACTGCAAAGATTCTTTTTTCCTTGGTCCAGCTCTAGTCATGTGGATATGACCTCTTCCATCTAACATAGTTAATCATGTCTTCATTCCATTTGAACGTAGAAGCTAACTGATCAAATCCCCGACCACCGGTAGCAGCTCGCCTATGGAGATTATCATACCTACTCTTCAAATTATTGTAGAAGTTGAGGTCCATTATCCTATCGGTAGCATCATAAGCATCCGAGTAAGCTAATTGTCTGCCCCTCATGAGGCAGAGAATTTCAACATACTGTGGTATAAGAAGATAATTTTTAAATAGGTTAGTAATTGTAAAAAATAAAAAACACAGTGGAAAGATTCTATGATAGAGGGTTCTCTGAATCAGTTCATAGACTACCCAACTAATGCCACTTATGCAACAAATGTGTAATATGTTGTAATAGAATACCAAGTTGTTGCAACAGATTACACATCTGTTGTGTTGCTTCTTCTTCATGGAGTAGATTGGAAGGCTACATTAGCAAAAGTAAACTTATACTGTCCACATACCACTCACGCATATTTGTCATACTCATGAAGTCTTGGGCAAAAAATAAATGCATGGTGTATTCTTGTGGAGGTTTCGTCTTGTCAGTCATGATTTTTTCCATTTCCTTCTTCTCTTCGTTGCTATGTGCCGCGTATATGTCCAACTTTTTCAGCTGTCCCCGTACTTTAACAACCCTTGGAGTGAAAGGAGTTGATAGTTTTCTGTTTTCAGAATGGAGAGTATTTGTCTAATGTTTCTTCTTTTCCTCCTAACCACCACTGTAGAAGTGTATGGCTACCTCATCTTCTTGGATGGTATGACACCTCTCTTGGATTTCAAATCCTCGATAGCTTCAGCAATAGCCTCTAGTTTTTCAAGGAGTTTATCCGCTCTGTCCTTGCACACTTTGTATTTATAATATGAATATGAGGGCGAAGAGGGGTGAGAGGGACCACTGTAAGGTTGGGAGGGACGATGTAAGGGTGAGAGGGACTTGTGCAAGGGTTTTTTCAAATGTATTTATTTTTTACTGAGCACCAACATACTCATAATCATGACTGGGAGTAGCAGCATAATGGCTGCCATCATCATCAACAACTCCGCCAGTAACACCCCCTAGAAGAAGCACCTGGATCTGTTGCAGTAGGTTGGTCATAAAGAGCTTTAACATTAGTCTGACCTTGCCTAACTTCTCTTCTTATGGCTGTTGCTCCAGCCAATTCCTTCTTTATTAACTCCACCATTAGGTCTGCTGTTGTATCAGCAAGACCTACAGTAATAAAAGAAGTCATCCCCAACTCCTGTTTAGTAGACACGATCCAAGGATGCACAACCTATAAAAAAGGCATAAGTCATTTAAATCATATTATAATAATTTACAGTCAGTTAGGTTACATGTTATCACAGCCAACTTATGCAACAGATGATCTATCTACCGTAATAGCTGATTTGTATGTCACAATAGATTCATAATAAATTGCATTAGATTACCCATCTATTGTATAATTTGCAGTAGATGGGTAATCTGTTGAGTCAGGTTCAGAGAACCAGAGCAACAAATGCTATATCTATTGCAAAATATGGATCATCTGTCACAACAGATTACCCATCTATTGCACCAGCTGCAGTTGACGGGTAATTTGTTGCAACAGGCGACCATTTGTGGCAGCAGATGGCACATCTATTTCAATATCCTTCTTTGAGGAAAATTATTTCAGTTGAAACAAGATGTACTACATTATCCAGAGGGAAAAAAGATCAGACTCCTTAATTTTTTTGTTGCTTTTTGCAGCCAACCACCTAAGGATCCTTGGATGAGAAACCTCATGCGAGTAGTCCTTGAATTGGTTTTGAGAGAGAGGAATGGATTCAAATGCCCAAGCCTAAAAAATGTAAACAGGAAGCAAGCAAAAAAAATTCATAATAACTATATTCAATATAAATTAATGGATAAGTAAAAATAGTGATTAATTTTATCATAAAGCCCAAGGAAAGCCGTATAATATGATCATCCCTAGGGATAGCTTTGTCAGTAAATATTTGATAATCAAGTAGTAGCCGTCATATCCCCAAGGATAATTATTGAATTTCTCAAAATCATCAGCAAGCGCCAACAAATCATCTTCTATGACCTTATTGACGTCTCTTACCAATATAACAGAATGGACAAACCAAACTAAGGACAATTTCTCCATGTACTGCTTTGGTATGGTTTTATCCTTGAGATATTCTATCAAATCCCTCGCTTTGTTGCTACCTCCAACAATGCCCAACAATCTATCCTTTTTCCTTGCATTTGTTAGTTTTGGGTGGCGGTTGCTTGGACAATGCCTTGGACCTTTTGTGGGGTATTTCCTTGATGAGAGATTCTTCTGGATGATCAGATCTCAAGCTCGTCACTATGGTAAACTCTTTCAATCCAAAATAAACCGGCATGCCACAATAGTTGATCCAAATTTCATTCATCTTTTTGCCCCCTTTCGTCAAAACTTTATCACCCCCACGTACTTGATCCTGTGCTTGAGAAGACCATATACCATGCTCATTTGGAAACGGATAGTGTGGTCCTTAGGCAGCTTAAGAAAGTATGTAAATCAGCTCCTATTAAAAAGTTCTTCTATGTTTTCATTCTTCATAATACTCCTAAATTCATCAAAACATTTCCCTAACTGACATTTAAGTACAAGATCACCAGTTACTTTTGCAGGGACATCTATCAGTATCGCAACTCAAAACCTATCGATACTAATAGTTTTGCCAGGATCATGCTGGGATTTCAATATTAATTCATGCCCCATTGGTGAAAAGGAGTTCTCACTTTCCTTATCTTCATTTTGCCCTAGCTGAGATTGTTTAGAAAGTTCCTCCGAATCTATATGTACTCTAGCCTTTTTTGTTGGGTGGTTAGAAGTTGATCCACTTTTAGTTTCTTTTCTTTTGGGAGACATCTTTTAACTACAAACAACAAAAAAACAAAAAATACATTACATTTGATGTTTGCATAATTTTTTTAAAAAAGGTAAGATAAATTTCAATAAATTATTATACACCACATTATAAAAAATACTCCAATAGATAACCCATTAGTTGGAACATATGGGAAATCTGTTTAAAGACCTATTTAATATCTCCTAACAGATCTTCCACTTGTTGCAACAGATGGACCACCAAGACAAAAACCAACAGCACAACCAATGCCCCCACCAATGCCACCAAGACCACCACCAATGCCACCAATACCAATAATAATACTAAGACCGCCAACACTACCACCAATGTCACCAATACCAACACCAAGACCGCCAATACTACCACCAATACCAATACCAAGACCATTGATACCACGACCAACACCACCAACAACCGCCACTAACATCACCACAAACACCATCTAACAATACCACGATAGTCAATAAAATACTATGATAAAAACTAGAATTCTCTTGGGTGTTTCCTACATTTTTAGCATCAAAACTCAAAATTGTTAACCCATTCTCAAAGATAATAGTACTAAAAGTATTATTTTTCATTATTAAGTAAAAAACCTTAAATTTTAGAATAAATAAAAAATGTAGAACTCTTCTCAAACTCTGTTACCTGTGTAGACAGAGAAAATGATGGATACAAGCGAGAATAAAGTAAAAAATAACAATTATGTTGTCAGAAATGGGAAGAAAATTGATCTATTTTGAAGCATTGAGCAATATTGAGTAGTTGTTGTTTGTATTGTTGAGAGAGAGAGAAGAGCGAGAACTTAAGATTTAAAATGAGAAAAAAAATTTCCTGTAAATGGATGATTTATATGGGTTGATTTGTAATTTTGGAAAAGAATGACAAGTTTTGAAATTATTAATTTGGTCCGAATCGATATTAATTAATTTTTAAAATTTTAAAAGATATAGTTTTTAAAATATTAAGTTAATGAGAATCTTTTCAACTTAGAGTGATTGATCGACGACTCAGGTTGGGATGAACGCAATATCAACACCATGTAATTTCAAAGACTCAATGAAGTTGTAGTTAACCCAATGAGAATCAATTGGGTACCTAAATCAATTTAGGTACTAGCTTAACATTAAATTAATGAGAATCTTTTCAACTCAGAGTGATCGATCGATGACTTGGGTCAGGATAAACGCAATACCAACACCATACAATTACAAAGACTCAATTGAAGTTGTAGTTGATATTATGAACTCATCCCTAGTTCTACATAAATAAATTTAGGTACTAGCTTAACATTAAGTTAATGAGAATCTTTTCAACTCAGAGTGATCGATCGATGACTTGGATCGAGATAAACGCAACACGAACACCATGTAATTACAAAGACTCAATTGAAGTTGTAGTTGACCCGATGAACTCATCCCTAGTTTACCTAAATCAATTGCAATGAAATATGTTTTAACAAATGGCTGAGCTATTGGAAATTTTTAAATAGATATTTATATCTGTTGCAATAGATGACATATATAATTTAATTATCAAATAAATATTTGCATCTGTTGTGACAGATGACTAAGATTTGGAAATTTTCAAACAGATATTGATATCTATTATAACAGATGACATATCTGATTTAATTATCAAATGGAACTGAGCTGTTGGAATTTTTCAAATAGATATTGATATTTATTGCAATAGATGATATATCTGTTTGAAAATCTTTTTTTTAATTTTAAAGCAAGCTTATGTCCAAAAGAAAAAAGATAGATAAAATAGTATTACTAAAGGCAGTAAAAACTATTTCTTGGATAACTCAAAATTCTCATTGAGTAGTCTTATCTTGTCTTTTCAATGTCACCTATCTAACTCGTGCCCCTTAAAGTTATTAATGAATATTAATGCATATTTAAACCATGTCTACATCTAGAATTATCTCATCTCTCCTTCAGCCCTAAATTTATTTTATTCATTTCTCATCTTTTTCTTTCTCTCCTCTTTAGGGTTATCAGAACCTTTTTTCTCTCCTTTTTCTTATAAAGATCCTTTCAGATCTAAATCGATCCATATCTTTCCTCGACTAAAATTATTATTTTGATCCCCTTTTGACATTGCAGGTAAGGTATGGTTCACTATTGCTCTTTCATTCTCATTTTTTCTTTGCAAGTTATTTACATCTGTATTTTTATTTAATTACCATTTACCCATATATATTTATTTAAAAAAATTAAAGGAACTTTTAAGTGTTGAATCAACAAATCGAGAATTTTTATTACAATATGCAAAAAAAGTCATCTATTGGGAGAAGTTTAAAAGCCTTGTTGGCAGTATCATTATTTTTATATGTATTTTGTTTGTTTCTTTATTGTTGATGCTATTATTAATGGTTTTAGTGGGGTTGGTGTTGTTGAAACTTATGGTGTGGTGTTGTTGATGGTGTTTGAACAAAGAATGTTGCTTCTTTGTTGTTGATGATGTTGGAATAAATGATTTTGTTTCTTTATTGTTGATGTTTTTATTTGTTGTTTCTGTGTAGTTTATGTTGTTGTTGATGTTGCCACAGACAGAGCAACTGTTGGAACAAATCAAACCACTAGCAAGGCTAGTTTGATGTATTCCAACAGACTCCACATCTGTTGCAACAGATAGATAATATTTTTTCTGTGACATCAATTTTTTTTATCTTCTTTGTAGATATAAGAAACTAAAAATTGATCAACTTTTGCCCGACCAACATAAGAGGTTGCAGTAAAGATGGGTTCAGGGAAATAAACTGCTTGCAGATGAAACCACTTCATATGTGAGAGGTATGTATTACTAATAATGTTATCATGGAAACACACATAGAGTACAGTAATTTTGTGAATGTTGTTTTTACCGATTAGTCATTGATCATTCAAACAAGATATCTACAATTTTATTGTTAAGTTTGATAGGTCCGAACTAATAAGGCTGAGGGACCATGAATATGGTTTTGATACCCTATTAAGATTTAATGTCGGTTGTTGCTCATGTTTATATGTCAAGCATTGTGAAAGGATCTAGTTTTGGTGGCATTGTAAAGAGATTCAATAGCAATTAAACTAACTTTTAGGGTGCATTGAACTCTGAGAGGGCCTTCAAAGCCTCTCACTGCTTCAACCAAGAATAAAAATCAATATAGATATTTCCTTAGCCTAAATTTATATGGTTGAGTTGCTTGGGGTGATCATTATATGTCAGAAAATATGGTAGGAGAATGCCTTGGAGAAGAAATGGGGGGTTGCTGAAAGACTTTATCATCTGAGAGCTAATTGAAGAGGATACATAGGGTATAAAGGACTTCTAACGAATTTGACCGATAAAACTGACTTATAACATGAGAAATCTGAATCCAATGCAAATATGAAAGTGTATCTGGAAATGAAAAATCCATCTGTTGTTTCTCTAAAAGAAAAATAGCGCAGATGGCCACTTTTCTAGGAAGCTGTATCTAGGTACAGTGGTCAGGATTATCACCTAGATAGAAAATAGTAGAAGACCAAGAAAGCAGCCTTACGAGAATCGAGAGTTGAAATGATGCACAGAAAGTCTAGAAAATTTGTGCCAATAACAGCTGCAATTAAAATAATGAATCAAAGTGAAGGCAGCAATTTCTGAATTTTAAATTGTATTCCATGCCTTCTTGTTTGTATTTTCGATTAGGTCCACATTGTTGACCTGATTAGAATCACAAACAAGATTGAAAGGCAGATTGAGTATCATTACTTCCTTAGTAATATAGATATAATTGATTATGTTTTCTAGCCTTAGCATGATTTCAACATATCTTAGAAAAGATTAAAGGCTTGTTGTAGTATGTGAATCCTTATAATTTCCAAGCTTGCCTCCAGATTACCGATTTGATCTTCAAACTTGTCGTTGCCGTCATTGAAGTTGGTATAGAGTTCCTGGTCTTTTGTGAGCTTGTTCAGGAACACTTTATTCAAAGTTATGGCATTGTAGAAGGCCTTCAAAACACTTTCTTTAGAAGCCTTAAATGATACATGGAGGGTCGCTATGTTTGTTTTAGGTTAAAATGGATTGATGCACAGTCAAGCAGTGTTCCCAATAGTTGAATAGATCACTCTTATTGAGTGTTTCTCAATATAGCTTGCTCAACCAACCTTTAAGTAATTTGATAAATTAATTAGCAAGGAGTTACGTAACATTTGATCTAAACAGATTCCACCAAGCCTATATAATGTTACGTAACTCCAAGCTCATTACCCTATATATAACCTTTGTCCGAGTTAGTGCACAAATCAAACGAGCTCAATCTCTTAGATTTTCTGTTGATCACTCGTCTCCCATATAGAGGAAAAGATATCCGTCATGCAAAAGTCTACACCATCGCCAGAAATTCTTGCCGGAGCAAAAGTCTTTAGAAGGCATGACTAGTAATCTATCAATATTACTTTTATGACTTTCTTGACGTCTCTTCCCTATATAACGGAATGGACAAACTAAACAAAGCATAATTTCTCGGTATGGCCATTTCAATATATTGGCAAGAGATGTAAAGAAAGTCATAAAAGTGATATTGAGAGATTACTAGTCATGCCTTCTAAAGACTTTCGCTCTGGCAAGAATTTCTGGCGACGATGTAGTCTTTTTCTTGACGAATATTTTATCCTCTTTATGGGAGATGAGTGATCAGCATAACTATTGGGACCACTTCCTGACTGTGCTTCAACATATTTTGACCTAAAACAAATAAAGAGATCCTCCATATATCATTTAAGGCTTCTGAAGAAAGTATTCTAAAGGCCTTTTTACAATGCCATAACTTTGAAGGAGAAAGTGTTCCTAATCGAGCTCACAAAAAACTAGGAACTCTATACCAACTTCAAAGATGGCAACGACAAGCTTGAATACCAAATCAGCAAGCTAGAAAATTATTGGGATTCACATACTACAGCAAGCCTATGATCTTTTCCAAGATATGTTGAAAGCATACTAAGGCAAGAAAACACAATAAATTGATCCATATTGCTAAGGAAGTAATGATACTCAATTTGTCTTTCAATCTTGTTTGTGATTTCGATTAGGTCAACAGCAATGGACCTAATCGGAACCACAAACAAGAAGGCATGGGATGCAATTTAAAATTCCGAAATTGCCACCTTCTCTTAGATTCCTTATTTTAACTGCAACTATTATTGGAACAAATTTTTTCAACTTATTGTATATCATTTCAACCCTCGGTGCCTATAAAACTGCTTTTTTGGTGTTTTGCTATTTTCTATATTGGTAATTATCTCGACCACGCTACTTAGTCGCAGTTCCCTAGCAAAGTGTCTATCTACATTATGTTTCTTTCAAAGAAACAACAGACGAATTTACAGTACCAGATACACTTTCATATTTGCACTTGATTCAGATTTCTCATGTTTTCAGTTAATTTCATCAGCCAAATTCGCTAGAAGTTCCTTGCTACCCTATGTTTCCTCTTCAATTAGCCCTCAGATGATAGAGTCTTTCATCAACTCCCCTTTCCCTCCCAGGCATTCTCCTTCAGCTCCTTCTAGTGTATAATCATCTTCTCGAACAACCCTTCCTTATAAATTTGGGCCTGAAAAATTTCTATTGGTTTTCCGTTCTTGTTTGATGCAGTACGAGGCTTCGAAGGCCTTCTTAGAGTCCAATTCACACTTAAAGTTAAGTCCAATCGCTATTGGATCTCAGCAATAACACCAAATATTAATCCCTTTTCAAAACTTGACACGCATAAACATGAGCAACAACCTTCAGTAATTCATAACAGGGTATCTACACCATCTTCATGGGGTCCCAGCCTTATCAATTCGAACCTATCAAACTTAATTGTACAATGCAGGAGCTTTTTTGAATGATTAATGCCTAATCAGTTAAAATCTGCATTCACGAAAATATTGTACTTTGTGTGTGTATTGTCCCAATGACCTTATTAGTAATACTTAACACCCACACATGATAGTGGATCCATCCATCTGTATGCACCTTATTCTTTCTAGCCCATTTATGGCTTAAATTGAATAAACAGATGACTAACAATTTACAATAGATACCGCATCTATTTAAATTGTTAAATAATTATAGACATCTGTTACGACAGATGATCAATTTGTTGCAACTGTTTGAAATATCAAATAGGTATATGCATCTGTTATATCAGTTTCAATATGTTGTAAATTATCAAACACATAGAATGTATTTTGTAATAGATTACCTATCTGCGTGCACCTTATTCTTTCTAGCCCATCTATGTCTTAAATTGTATAAACAGATGACTAACAAGTTGCAACAGATACCACATCTATTTAAGTTGTCAAACAATTATAGATATCTATTACGACAGATGATCAATCTATTGCAACTGTTGGAAATATCAAATAGGTATATCCATCTATTTCAACAGTTTCAATATGTTGTAAATAATCAAACAGATATAATATATTTTGCAACAGATTGCCTATCTATTAGATTTATTTTAAAGCAATTTTCTTTTCTTTCTGAAATACAATAAAAGATAAAATGTTGTATTTAGATCCATTTTTTTAATTTATTTTTTTAATTTACATATTCAAAAAGTCACCAGTTTTATTAATTAAGGGATGAACAGTCATGGCTTTTTGACTAACCCCTTCGAATTCAGCCATTTATAAATAGGTCCCTCCTTACTAGTTCATTCTACTACACTTACAAATATGGCTAATCCAAATTCATACAAGAAGATTCATATTGATTCCTTATGGTAACTTCAAAGGCAATTTGATAAATCCTAGAGGGATTTGGCCGACTTCAGAGCAAGGCTGGGGAGGGCCCTGCTGCTGCCGGATGAAAATTATTCGGTTGATAATAAAAGTAATACTAATAATAATAATGTTAATAAGAATAGTAGTAATAATAATTAGGTTATGTTTTTTCTTTTAGCGTATTTTCCTTTTTTATATCGGATCTACTTAAGGGATTCAAAAATCTATGTTTGATCGACTTTGAATTTTTAATTCTTATTTAATATTTAATTATCATTCTATTTATTCCTTATTATCAACATGTCGATGGTTGGAGGTAGGGATTGAGCATTTGTGGCAACAGAGGTTAATCTGATGGACAGATGGATCATATGTTGTAACAGACAGTTATTAATAAAAAAAGAGTTATTGTTGTTATTGAGAGGGTGAAAAGTCATGACTTTCTGATTATTTAATATGAAAAATGGTTCGTAAATAAATAATAAGGAAAGAAATGATAAATACAATTTATAACCGTAAAAGAATGGTTATTTAATTTTAATAACTGATCGTGACTTTTCACTATTTTTATTTTTAAATCTGTTTTTAAAAATTATTTATTTATTATATAATAAAAAAGGTCACAACATTGGATTAATTAAGTTATATGATGATTGTTAAGGAAAAGGTGGACAGTCGTGACTTTTTGTCTAAACACAAACAACAATATCACTGATGCATCAAATTCCTCATCTGTTGCGACTAATTAATTAGCTATTAGAAGAAATAGAAAAAGCTCCTAAAATAGATGGTCAATTTGTTGCAACAGATGGTATATCTATTGCAACAAATGGGTTATCTGATGCAACAGATATGCAATCTGTTCCCATAACTCAATAAAAATGGTTATTATTTTATTAAAGAAACGATTATTAAAAAGGTGTCTTCAATTTTTAAATTGAGAAAAAAGTTATTTAAATGTAAGAATTAATTATTAATAATAATAAATTAAAAAGTCATGACTTGTCACAATAATAAAAAATTCACCAGCTTGATTTAATTAAGTCATTTCTTTTCACAGAAAATAATAACGAAATAAATATTAAATAATTGACGTTAATATTAAATAGGCATCATTTCTCTTCACAGAAAATATTTTTGTTTTTAAATATATTTTTTAATTTATATAATAAAAAAGTCAGCAAATTTGGATTAATGATATGATGATAATTTTTTTTAAAAAAGATGATTATATGTTGTAACAAATATATTATTTGTTGCAACAGATAGATTATCTGATGCAACAGATTGTCTATTTGTTGCAACAGATGATATATTTGTTGTCACAGATGATTTATCTGATGCAACAAATATAGAATCTATTGTCACAACTCAATAAAAACAGTTCTTGGAAAGAACTAATTAATAATAATAAGTTGAAAAGTAGTGACTTATCACAGTATTGCTTAATTTAATTAAGTCATAACTTTTCACAGTAATAAAAAATATAATTAATAAATAGAGATGAACAGTCACTCATTTTTTCCTAACTCATTCAAATTCAATCCTCTATAAATAGGTCCCTCCTTACTCAATCGTTCATTCAACTACATTTTATTTATTTATTGCACTTTGTCTTTAATATTACACCTTCCAGCACTTTCTCTTCCCTGACTCAGGTAAGTTTTTTTCTTGCTTTGTGTGTAAATATACCAAATTTGTAGTATACGTTGTATTAAATTTGGATATTTTTTCTTTACTTTATTTTTATATTTTTTGTCAATTCATGTGTGTTCTAGATATGGCTGATCCAGTGTGGGACGTTACTTCTGCAAGACGCAGTGAATGAACTTTGAATGCAGGTTCATGACCTGCAGTGGGAGTTGGGAGTAGTGAGAGCAAGGATGCTCTAGGAGATCCGCAGGCTGAGGAGGGCCCTGTTGCTGCCGGTTGAAGATTGATCGACTGGCAATAATAATAATAATAATAATGATAATGATAATAATAATAATTAGATTTTTTTTCTTTTAGTCTATGTATTTTTATTGTTTTTGTTTGATAAAAAATTTATGTTTGATCGGCTTTGACGTTTTAATTCATATTTAATTTTTATTCTGTCTATTATCCTCTCAACAAATATATCGACAATTTGACGTAAGGAATAATTTTTAATCCAATAGCAATAGCAAGAGTTGAAACATATTGATTATATGTTGGGTTTGTGGCAGGGGCCGATTTGTGTTATTCCAAACAGATTACTCATTTGTTGCAGTAGTTAATTAGTCCGAAGTAACATATAATTGGTCTGATGCATCAGATAATTAATCTGATGCAACAGATAAGCAATCTGATACAATAGATAATCAGTCTGATGCAACAGATAATAATTTTTTTGCAACAGATAACTAGTCTATTGCAACAAATAACTCTTTTATTGCAATAAATTACCCATTTGTTCAATTCATGTTATGGGCACTATAGAACCATAAACATGAATCCAACATATAAGTCTTCCGTTGCAACAAATTACTCATCTGATGTAATAGATGAGTGATCTATTTAAATTGTGGACACTTATGTTGGATTTATGATCGGCTTCTATCCATTGTTGGAAAAAATAGCAGTAGTTGTGTACCCAGATGATAAATTCTACTAAAAATTATAATTTTACTTACCAAAGTCACCTATGAAGTAATGCCGAAGTTGAAAGTTATATAGGAAATAAAATTTGCCTAAGAAATTCGTTAGATAGCAGCAGTAGCGGTAACAACAACAATAACAATGGTCGATAAGAAGAAGAAGATAATGAAGTAGAATATGATGATAATGAAGCATAAGATGATGAATAAAGCAGCAACAACAATGAACAACAATAATCGTGAAGAAAGAGAAAACAACAACGGATGAGAAGAGAGACAAACACGTTTTTTCCCTCCGTTTCCTATTATATTGACTAACATTTGGATCAAAGTGTAAATTCAAAAACTTATGAGTTATTTTCTCACTTCCCCGACTTTCTTAATCCATAATTAAGTAATCGTCACCTCCACTCAATTATTAAGACTTGAGTCAGCTACACCTCATTTTCAAACTTTTTTGTCACCTACAGCTCAAAGGCCCATGTTACAACATATCTCTTTGTACACAAAACTCTTGATGTATGTACCAGTTTGTCACTTTTATTGCTCTATCATAACCAACCTTACATAATATCTTTTCATAGAAAAAATTGTTAGTGTAGGTATCTTTTGTATGTTTGATTACTCTATCATAACGAAAACTCTAATTGTTTATATAACTATTAAGCATGGTACTCAATCATTTTTTAAAATAGTTATGTCTTTAATCTCAAGAAAATTTTCAATATAATTTTATATCTGGAGCCTATGGATGATAGAATACATACCGTATCACTACCTTTGTAGGGCAGAGAGGTTGTTTCGATAAACCCTAGGCTAACTTACAAAATTATGATTCAATAGTTATATCATCAATCTCAAGATAATTTTCAATATAATTTCATATGTGAAGTTTCTTAAGGATAGAATACTAACCTTATCACTACCTTTTTAGAGTAGAGAAGTTGTTTTCAATAGACCCTCGACTAATTTACAAAAATTATGATTCAATAGTTATGCCTTTTATCTCAAACTCAAGATAATTTCAATATATCTCATATGTGGAGTCTGTTGAGGATAAAATATTATCTTAACATTATCTTTCTAAGATAGAGAAACTCTTTTCAATAGACCCTCAACTCAAAACTTGATAATGATACGATCTTTCAACATATGATGTCACTGAAGAAAAAGAAAAATATGTGACAAACTTACAAAAATATGATTTAATAGTTATGCCTTCAATCTCAAGATAATTTTTAATATAATCTCATATGTGTAGTTTGCGGAGGATAGAATACATACCTTATTACCTTTGTAAAGTAGAGAGACTGTTTTTAATAGATCCTCGACAAACTCACAAAATTATGACTATGCCTTCAATGGCAAGATAATTTTCAATATAATCTTATATGTGGAGTCTTCAAAGGATAAAATGCATACCTTATCAATACCTTTGTAGAGTAGAGAGACTATTTTCGATAAAACCTCGTCAAATTTACAAAAGATATGATTCAATAATTGTTACGCCTTCCTAATCTTCAATTGATAATAACCCGATCGAAGATTAATCTGAGAGAAATACTTAGAACCCTAAAGCTGCTCAAACCGGTCATTAATCCTAGGAAGAGGATACTTATTCTTCATTGTCACCTTATTCAACTAGCGATAATCTATACACATCTAAAGAGAACCATCCTTCTTATGCACGAAGAGTACAGGGGCACCCCACAAAGAAATACTAGGGTGAATAAAACCCTTATCAAGCTGATCTTTCAACTATTCTTTAAGCTCTTCCAACTCAGTTGGAGCCATTCGTAAAGAGGGATAGAGATAGGACAAGTATCCGGTAGAATATCAATCCTAAAGTTTATTTCCCCATCGGGAGAAATACCAGGAAGATTATCAGGGAACACTTTGGGAAACTCAATGACTATAGGGACATATTGCACGGAAGGCCCCTCAAAAGTTGAATCCTTAACCCGAACTAGATGATATAGACACCTCTTGGAAATCAATTTCCAGGTGCTTAGATAATAAATAAACATTTACTTAGTTACTAAAGAACTAACTTCCTACTCATTCACTAGTTCATTCAGAAATTTGAAACTGACCTTTTGGGTTCTATAATAAAGAGATGCATAACACGAATGAAGTCAATCCATCCCTAAAATAACATCAAAGTCTAACATATCTAACTCTATCAGATCTATCAACGTCTTTCTTCCATAGATAAATACCACATAACCCCTATAGACTTTTATAGCCACTACGGAGTCACCCACTAGGGTAGACATAAAAAGGGGATAAGAAATACACTCAGGACCAAAACCAAAATAAATAGCCACTTAAGGGGTCACATAAGAAAGAGTAGACCCTGGATTAAGCAAGCAATACACATCAAGAGAGAAGATTTGTAATGTACCAGTGACAATATAAGGAGATGCCTCGAATTCCAGATGGATGGCAAGAGCATATAGAAAATTTCGACCAGTATCGATACTAGAAGAAGCACCCTTCGGTGCTGGAGTTGATGAGATAGAAAATAGAACTTTATTAGCCCCAACAAAAATCCTTGAAGGACAATCCCACTATATATGACCAAGCTGACCACACTTAAAGCACTTATTCTCTCCTCATCATACACTTCATAATACAACTGTCCATAAAATCTACAAGGAGGATATGATGGAGCTGACTGGGTCACAGGCCTGAGATTGGGTACTTTGGTCCCTAAATCCACTGTCGGCCTAGAAACAATGATCACCAGACTGCTTAGGATATGGAGCACTAGTCGTAGAATACGAACCAGTATTTCTCCACTTCTTATTAGACCACCGCGTGTCATCTCTACCACTATTCTGCTAGCCTCTACCCTACTCAGAATACCCGAACTTCTTACTCTGCCTTTCCCAACTTTTGGCTTATTTCTTCTTTTTCTTCTCAACTTGTTGCATATACACCACAAGCCTAGAGATATCTATGTCTTTGTTCAACAAGGCGGCCTTGCACTCCAACACCAAGTCCTAAGATAAACCCAAAGCGAACTTTCTCATTCTATCCCTCATAGAAGATACCAACTCCGAAGCATTATGAGACGACTGATGAAACTTCAAGGCATACTCCTTCACAGTCATCATACCTTATTTCAGATTCATAAACTCCTTAACTTTTGCCTCTCTTAACTCCTGAGGAAAAAAGCGATTAAGAAAGACACTAGAGAAGTCATCCTATATAGATGGCTCAGCATCATCCCCTCTCAACAGTTCCCACTGATATGCCAAATCTTCAACTAATATGCGACAAAATCTATACCCCTAGAGTCGAAAACATGTATCACACTGAATATTTTCTCCATTCACTTATGAAATCTTGAGGATCCTCCTCAACTTTAGAACTTGTGAAGGTCAGAGGACTCAATCTCATGAAATAGCCAACCTTTGTAGCCTTAGAAGAAGGAGTAATAGGAGCAACACGCTCAGACTGGCACGATTGAGAGGCCACCAATTGAGTAAGCAAATAAATCAACTAGCGAAACTCAGCATTAGATACATCATCTTGAAGCATCGGGGCTAAAGTACTATCAGCTCGAGGAGCCCAGGAAGGACTAGTAGGGACCGGTAGAACTCTACAAGAGAAATTAGAAGCAGGGACCTTAGACCGGGTCAGTACCCTAAAAACAGGATGAGTTCCATCTATATTGTCCTCATGCGGGACAAAGGAGTTTTCACAAGCATCAGATCTTTGGGAAGACATGATTTGAAAAGCAAACAAATAAAATTAGAGGAGATTTCAACATCCTTGACTCTAAAACTTAAAAGTGGAACACGAGAAAGGAAAATATTCCTAAATGCCTCATAGCCTATCCATTATAAGTGTGGTGCATTACACACCCATAAAAGAGACTCTACTTGACACGACTTTATGGACACCCAATTGACTATGAATCTAGACTCTGATACCAAGCTTATCATGACCCGAACCAGTGCCTAGCTGTGATGGGTATCTCAAGTTTGCCGTAGATAGGAGACCACCCCCTTTGTCTATCCAAACAGAACACAATACAACTATAAGTCGATGAATTCCAAATATATAACATGATAGGTAAATATCTAACTCAAGATGAATACTAAAATTTACAACAACAATCCCATTCCATAGTATACGTAAAAGCCTCTAAATAGACCAAAACCTATCTAAGTCGGTACATTACCCCAACGATAGCCAAAAGAATCCAATGTAAGTAGTTTAAGACATAAATAAAACATGATTTTAAAATGATAGCCCTTTCGGAGAATGGAAGCTCACCACTTCAAAGCAGACTGCTGACAACCCAAAAATCCTATCACTATATAGGAAAAGTAGAAGTGTCTCCGGTTCCTGCATTGTATAGGGATACAGTGTTCGGAGATGGTTAACGAATTGAGTGTTAGCATATAACTCAGGGAAGAGATATAATAATGCCAAGTCAAAACCATAGTAAAAATTCACATGCACATATTTTACATACATATATATATACCATGCTGGGATAGGGAACAGAGATTAGCGTAAACTTTAAAACATTAGCTTGGACTATAAAGATCAACCATCATAAAAAGGAACCCATGAGCTATATGGGTTCAGCTTTCCCTACTGAAAAGGGCCTCAGTACGTGTTAGACGCATGAACCAGAGAATAATCCTAAGTGCATATACACTAGGGGACTCCACCACCTGGGCATATATAAAGGGTGACATGAACAGCCGATCATTTAAAAAGGGTCACTCAAACACCCAATCATAAAGCAAGGATAACTCGAACACCTGGCTGTTTTGACCCATTCGCCAGCAAATATGGTTTCCAGTAGTGGTCCCTTGGGACCTCCACTTTCATGGCCCGGCTATACAACCCCTTTTAAGGCTAATTAAAAAGCAAGTTTCAAGTAACTCATACATTTTACCAAGGAATTGCCAATTGAGGCACATCATAGGTATCGTCATACCCTTATGCTTGCAAGTTTATAATTATGTCAGTATAATTTTATTAACTTGATGAAATTCCTCAGCCCTCTTTGTTCACTAAATTAGTATGGGGGAATGCCACGATCTTTTTTTCATTAAATTAAATTTAGGGAATGCCACGACCCCTTTTGGTTTATCAATTCAACCTAGGAAAAATGACTCAACCCTCAAGCTTCCAATTTTAAAAGAATCAAGCATGGCCAACAAGGTCTTCAAAATCCTTGTTTACCAGTTTAACCATTATGCAATGCAATAGTATAGGTAAGTAAGTTAAATCATGTAACAAACCATCTTTCAAAACCAATTACATAAGGAAATACAATTTCCAAATCAATTTTAACAACAAAACATCAATTTAGGGAAATATCGCGAACCCCTTTCCAATTCCCATATCTATGCAACCAATTAGATCAAAAACTATTGATATAGAACAAACAATGCATATTAAACCATGGGGATTCAATTCAAGTAACATTTACTACAAAACCCTTAAACCCATACTCATACACCACAATTAAATCACATGACTAATAATTTATTACATGATTACAACAAAATAAGTTTTGGGGAAGAGTAATGTCACACCCCAAAATTTTGAAGGCGAGACTAGCACTTGGTGCCACACTTGACTGGACATATAACTTAAAACTCAATCAAATAACATTAGTAGACTGGCAAGGACAAGTTTAATCAAGATAAACACAAATGAAACAATAGTATATCATAAGGATACTTGGACTGTATCTGACCACTTGACCCACATCAATAATCGTCTACAAGTCTCTAAGATAAGAAATATCTACTCACTAGGCGGGACAGGCCTCGTAGTATTTATCAATTATAGAAACCAAAGTAAGTTCTAGACTCAGAAACTCCAGAAGGAACAAAGCATACCAATCATCAGCTGAACTCGATCATAAGGAGAAAGAACTTATTTTCCTTCTAATAACCTGCAGGCATGAATGCAGCGCCCCCAGGCAATATGGACATCAGTACAAAAGAATGTACTGATCATGTAAGGCATAAAGTGACCATATGTAAAATAAGAGCTCAAATAAAGCCAGATAGCAATGTATAACCATAAGGGCAAGTATAGAATCTCACCTTTTATTATAATTATGGAATCATGTATATTACATTCATTACGTTTCTTTACCTTTCTTACTTTATAATCTTTGTAATCTATGTAATGCAAATGACCAGCTGATCAGTGGTAAATAACAAATTAGGATCGGTCTATGCTAGGATTATGCCCCTGAGCTACCACCTATAATTACATCAACTGGGATCGGCCCTGCGCTAGGTGATAGAACCCCTTGGGATGCCACCCATAAAGATATCAACTAGGATCACCCTGTACTAGGTATAAGAACCCTTTGGGTTGCCACCCATTCTATAAATTTTCATTACTTAGTTTAATTATCCTTTGAGATTGTTACCTCGGTGATTATAATCCTTTTGAGCGGTTGGAACTATAAACATGTGATATATACATATAGATATATTGCGGCAACAATAATGACAAATGAAGTAGAGATAAAAAGGGACTTCAATGTGACATTCAGAAACTCATATGACTCAATGAACTTTATTAGACATGGTAAATATACACAACTAAGCCATGAGTCCATGTAAAAAGTAAGGACTAGAGGTCGATAAATGATCCACTATGGTGTGTATAAAAGAAAAGAGGATGAATAGTTCTACTTAGCACGAGTTTATTGAAGAAAGATCTAGACATCCCAAAATAGTGCTTTCAATTGGTGACACATAATTTTCTCAAACAAAGAGGTTTGAACGTATAATAAATACTTACTATATAATAACAATTATAAGGTACATGAGCATAAGAACTATTGAGGCAAATGAATAAGTAAAAATTAGGAACAAATGGACATTCCAAATAAGGACATAAAGTTGTATGATCAAGCCAACGGGGACTCTATAGGTCAGATTATCCTAACGAGATAGAAGCAATATCGAATCAAGCCACATATGATCGTATTAATGAAGTAAAGTATACGATCAAGTAAATAACTAGAGGGTATAATTTAACAAATATGATAGATAAATTCATGGGTAACTAGGGTAAAAGTTTGAAGTTATAGGCAAACCTTAGTCTTTTACACATCTTTAACTCAACTATAGCTTGAAAAGTTCAAGTTATTACCCAATTAATTATTTCAAGTTCCTCAAATTATAAACAAATGTATTTGATACCTCCTTAATTCTCAGTAACTCCCATACATTTATATAAATCAAGATTAACATCTAAAGTACCCTTAGTTTGTGCAAATCATACTAAGTTCGTGAAACAGTGAATCTGGACTGCCCTACTATTCAGTGTTGCAACTTAGTTTCGAATAGGTAGACGGCGGAACCAAGCTTAATAACCTTCATGAAAGTTATAGGTATGTGTCTTGGGGTCTTAAAGAGTCTAAAACCACCGTAAAATACATTTTTTAAAGGAAGATATCAGTGAAATACTAATAGCATCACATAGAGGGTTTCTAAGCTAAAGAATTGGACAGAACTGGTCCTCCCCGAGCGTTCACTATTTTGGAGCCATAAAAAAACAATCAGCTTTTGATATAAGAACATAAGTTGTAGAGCTACGCGTAGCTTTCCAAAACATATTTCTATACTTCAAATGGATCACTACACACCGAGATACGCTAGGTTTACTAAACCTTATACAATTTCACAATGTTTAAAGTTACTCACACCCTATGATATATCTAGACCCCCAATATTTTTCCTATTAATGTTCTATTGTTGTGATGCCCTGGAAAAATTTTCCGTTAAGATCTCAGACAAAATATGTTGAATTCTATTCTTTATCATAATTAATAATTTTTTTATGTGGAATTTCTGGATATGTGATCCGTCATCGTGTAGAGCATCGAATAAGCTTTCCAATAATATGTGGATCATCCAAAATGGACACTCATCAATGAGTTATGATCATTCCAATCTAATCGTGAATAGTGGTGAACAGTAAATGTGCAGGAAAAAAGTACTGAGGCCAGGCGAATTTTAGGGTCAACTTCAAATAACCATAACTCCTTATACATAATAATCTGGGTGAGCTACTATATATCAACAGAAAGCTCTGAAATTCCTCTTTCTAGTGAAATTGGTTTCATCCAATTTGGCCATCGGAGCAAAAAGTTATGGTCGATCTACTTCAGCCTATCAAAATAGTCCACCAAAGGATAGATTTGACATTATTTGATTTTTAAGGGTATTTTGGTCATTCCCACTCCAATCCATCCGGGTAAACCATGGATTTAAGTCCATTAAGAGCATTCAATAGCTCATTTTTCTACAAAATTTCCTAAGGCTCAAACTCCAACCCTACTACAAATTTCATCCTTCTGAGTCTCTTAATTGAACCGTAGAAATTTCAAATTGATTTGGGATTCGAGTTATCATGTTAAGGGCTTCGAGAAGCACCCTTTATTTTTGTGAATAAAGTTCTAGAGTCAGAAGTTCATATTCATCTTCCATTTTTAGGCATGTGAGGCTTTTAACAGGATTATCCTTTCGATCTTATGCCCAGTATTTTTGTTGAATTACATTGACATGAGATTTTACATGTTTTACCATGAATTGGAAATATGGTTTTATATCTTATATTATTGTCCATGAGCTATGGGATTATGTCATCCAATAAGTGTATGATGTTGAGATGGAATTATGTCCAAAAAGTATTTGATTATGAGAGTATGATGATTTAATTTGTTAAACCTTGATTTATACTATCATTCCACTATTTCCTTATTATGAATTTATAATTGATATTGTAAATTCTATATCCCTACTATAGGTTGATGTCTCAAGTACCTTTAAATGAGAGTTAGATGGCAAATTGAGAAATATTGATATTAAAGTTGCAATAAGTCTTAGTATTTTTCAGATGGTTTTGATGAGTTAAATTGTTGAAAATATTATGTATGGAGTCTTCATATCCTTGTCCAAATGTTGAGTTGGTTATGGTTCAATGCATTGATACGTTGTTGATGTTGAGAAAGATTAAAATGTTTTGAGCTAAAATGTGTTGAGTTAGGAATCCACAAATTGATATGATTTGATAAATGAGAAAGAGATTTGATTTAGTCTTTATGATAGACCCTTGTGATGTTGTGGTGGATTTCCTAACGCGTTCTGAGCTTGTTGGGGAGTAGTACTTAGCATCGAGAGGAAAATTTGGTATTTCCCCAAACCTATATGCCAGCGTAGGGTTGTTTGATGATGATATTATTGGCCAAAGAGTCCGATTGTGATTATTGCAGTTTTAAGGTTGTACTCCCTGGCAAAGAGTATGATGCTCCCGCCAACGGGGGTTTCAAACATTGGTATTCCACGTAGCTTATATGGGGTTGTCGGTTATAGAAAACTCCCCTGTACATAAGAGTCATGTTTATTAAAATACTAAGTCACTCCGAGTTTTGATGTGGTAAGTCAAGTTTTCTATGATGATCTATAATGATTTATGAGGTTTTTCTCCTACATTTCCTATCTAAGATGTTATGAGTTATATGTGCAATGTCACTCAAGACAGGTGTGTCATTATGGTTCGTATGTACGTTTTTACAAAATTTATGATATTATTTATATTTTACATGTGCCCCCACATACTCAGTACGTATCTTGTGTCGACCCACATATTTCTCTATGGGCTATATTCTTACCATGATGTAGGTTCAGGTCCTCAGCCGCAGCTGCGACAGTGATACCTGAGTGCCACATTTACATTTCTTCAGTGGTGAGTCCTTATGGTTCGAGGACCAAGTTGCTAGTTTTGGTGCTGTTGTTTTGTGATCCCTTTGGTTTGTTGAGTCAGTTGGGGATTTGTTCCAATAGCTCATTGATTTTTCTGTATAGAGGCTATGTCAGACTAGTGTATTGTTGGGTTGGTTTGTGTATAGACATTTCATATATGTACAGTCTAACGATATTCCATGCCATATGCAATGTAATATGATATGTACTTATATATATATCCTTAGCATAGCGTGTATGTTGTTGTGTTGGAACCCAAGGGTATTTTGCCTTAAAGGGTTAGCTCAAGGCTACGTGTAGCCTTGGGCACTGTGTGGCATCTTGGGATGATATTTTGGGGTGTTACGAACTTGGTATCAAATCCTAAGGTTGTAAAGAGTCCTAGGGAGTCTAACAAGCCGCATTACGTAGAATCTTGAGCATCGGTGTGTAGCACGCCACACCTATGATCAAGAGGCTGCAGAGCATTCTAGGAAAAGTCATTTCTTTCTTTCTATAAGAGTCTATCATGCTTACAATTGTTTTCTTCTGCTGTTAATTCATGCGTTCTTATGATAGAAAATGCCTCCATGTTGAGCTCACGAAAACAACAACCAACCTCAACCCATTGATCTATTACATGAGACAGTATCCCATGTCGAATTTCGGGTAGCTTTTCAAATGCTAGCCCAGGCAGTTACTGCTAATACTCAGGCCAATGCTCTACCTCTGCAGTAAAATAATTCAGCAGTAGCATGAATTCATAACTTTATGCGGTTGAATCCACCAGAGTTTCATGGGTCGAGAGCAGGTGAGGACCCACAGATGTTTGTTGATGAAATAAAGAAAATTACACAGATTATGCACATGACCGAGGAAGAAAGTATAGAGCTGGCTTCTTATCGGTTGAAGGATGTTGCCTATGACTCGGTGCAGATGTGGAATAAGGGTAGAGAGGAAGATACCGCTTTGGTGACTTGGCAATTATTCTAAGATGCTTTCTTGGATAGATTCTTTCCTCTTGAGTTATGGAAAGCTAAGATAGAAGAGTTTATGAATTTGAGACAAGGCTCCATATCGGTTAAGGAGTATTGTCTTAAGTTTAATCAGCTATCAAAGTATGCTCACAATATGATGGCTGACTCGAGGACTAGTATGAGCAAGTTTCTAACTGGGGTGTCAAGTTATGTAGTGAAAGAACGTAGATCTGCTATGATCAATAGGGATATTGATCTTCCGAGGTTAATGATTCATGCCCAACAGATTGAGTCAGACAAGATAAAGGAAAGAGAAAGAGTAAGAGGGATTAAGAGAGTCAGATCGGAGCAATAGGGGTCTGGTCAGATTAGATTCTCTGAAGGGAGTCGCCCTCAGTTTCAGAGACGTCCGTTTATACCTGCGCCTTTCTCATCTAGTACTTTTATATATCGGGGCAGGCAGGAGCTCGAGAATAGGTTGGTACCATCCAGGTCTCAGGTTGGTACCATCCAGGTCTCAGGACAGTGTAAATAACTGGCCTCATCCTTCTTCGTGTGCTAAGTGTGGTAAAGACCATTTGGAGAGTGTTATATGGGGAAGTGAGGCTATTTTAGCTGTGAAAAGTTGGGCCACGAACTTAGATACTGCCCGTATGCCAGACAGCAGAGTCGTGATGCCCGTCCCCAGAGTCAGGCTACTAGTGCCCTGCCTCCCGCAGCCCATCTAGTTCCTTCTCAGGGTGTTTGTCTAGTACTGCTGGCGGTCAATACCAGAATCATTTCTATGCTATACTACCTTGTCAGGAGCAGGAGGACTCTCTCGATGTTGTCACTAGTATGCTCCATATTTTCTATTTTAATGTCTATGTGTTAATGGACCTCGATTTAAGTTTTTCTTATGTGACACCTCTGGTTTCTGTAAATTTTAAAATGGATCTTGAACTAATTTCTGAGCCTATTTTGGTTTCTACTCCGGTAGGAGAGTCTGTCATTACTAAGCGAGTGTATAAGAAATGTCCCATTACTGTCTTTTATCGGGTAATGTATGCTAATTTGATTGAGCTAGATATGGTTGACTTTGATATCATTCTGGGTATGGATTGGCTTCACTCATGCTATGCATCTATTGATTGTTGTGCCCTTATGGTCAAGTTTCAATTTCCTGATGTACCTATCCTCGAATGTTCCAGGAGTTTTATGATTCCTAAGGGTCGTTTCATATCCTATCTTAAATCTAGAAAATTGATTTCCAAGGGTTGCATCCACCATTTGGTTCGGGTTAATGACACTAAGTCTGAAACCCCGACCATTCAGTCAATTAATGTTATTAATGAGTTTCTTGATATATTTTCAAAAGATCTCTCTGGAGTACCTCTTGATAGAGAAATAGAGTTTGGGATTAACCTTCTTCCCGATACTCAGCCTATTTCCATTCCTCCATATCGCATGGCTCCTGCGGAACTTAAAGAGTTGAAAAATTAATTGAAAGATCTTTTAGACAAAAGCTTTATCAAACCTAGTGTGTCCTCGTGAGGTGCACCTATCCTATTTGTGCGTAAGAAAGATGGTTCTTTATGTATGTGTATTAATTACCGACAGCTTAGTAGGGTTACTATCAAGAATAAATATCCACTTCCTCGAATTGATGATTTATTTGATCAATTACAAGGTGCGAGCTACTTTTTGAAGATAGACCTCAGATCTGGTTATCACCAACTTAAGGTTAGGGAATTTGATATCCCCAAGACAGCCTTCCAAACCCGTTACGGTCATTTTGAATTTCTAATGATGTCTTTTGGGTTAACTAATGCTCCAGTGGCTTTCATGGATCTTATGAACCGTGTATTCCGACCATATCTAGATTTATTTATAACAGTATTCCTTGATGATATTCTTATTTACTCTCGAAGTGAGGGTGATCATATGGATCATCTCTGAATCGTGTTGGAAACTGTTCAAACTCATCGATTGTATGCTAAGTTCAGTAAGTATGAGTTCTGGCTAAAATCTGTAGCCTTCTTGGGTCATGTTATTTCTTCTGAAGGTATTAGAGTTGATCCTCAAAAAATAGAGGCTATAAAGAGTTGGCCTAGACCTATTTCTCCTTCTGATATCCGAAGTTTATTGGGTCTAGCTGGTTATTATCATCATTTTGTTGAAGGATTTTTATCTATTATGTCTCTTATGACTTGTTTTACCCAAAATAAAGTAAAGTTCATGTGGTCCAAATCTTGTGAGAAGAGTTTTCAGGAGTAGAAGACTCGACTCACTTCAGCCCCTATGTTGACTTTGCCTGACGGTGTTGATGGTTTTGTGGTGTATTGCGATGCTTCAAGAGTCGGTTTGGGTTGTGTATTGATGCAAAAGGGTAAGATTATAGCTTATGCTTCCAGGTAGCTAAAGCCTCATGAGAAGAATTATCCTACCCATGACCTTGAATTAGCTGCCGTGGTTTTGGCTTTGAAAATCTAGAGACATTATTTGTATGGTGTCCATATCGACGTTTTCACGGACCATAAGAGGTTGTAGTATGTATTCACCCAAAAGAAGTTGAATCTTAGGCAGAGATGATATTTAGAACTATTGAAAGATTATGATATAAGCGTGCTATATCATCCGAGCAAGGCCAATGTAGTAGCAGTTACCCTTAGCTGGAAGTCCATGGGTAGCATAGCACATGTGGAGATTGGTAAGAAGGAGTTCGCCCGTGAGGTACATCGTTTGGCTAGATTGGGGATTAGGTTGTTTGGTGATGCTGAGGGTAGTATAGGAGTGCAAAGCGGTTCCAAATCCTCTTTAGTTTCGGAAAGGAGAAGAAAGATAGGGATCCTACCTTGGTCAAGGCTAAAGAGTCAGTTAAAGACCAAAAGGTAGAGGTTTTCTCCTAAGGGAGAGATGGCATTTTGAAACTCCGAGAAAGATTATGTGTTCCTGATGTTGATAACTTAAAGCAGAGTATTATGGCAGAAGCGCATGATACGCGATACTCCATCCATCCTGGTGCTACCAAAATGTACCATGATTTACGGGAAATCTATTGGTGGAATGGTATGAAGAGGAACATAGCAGAATTTGTGGTGAAGTGTTCCACGTGTCAACAGGTTAAAATAGAGCATCAAAGTCCCAGTGGCGTGATGCAAGAGTTTAGCATTCCTACTTGGAAGTGGGAAGAAGTGAATATGGACTTCATAGTTGGTTTGCCTCTTTCTCGTCACCATCATGATTCGATTTGGTTTGTCGTAGATCGGCTGAATAAATCAGCTCATTTCTTGCCTGTGCATTCATCATATACAGCTGGAGATTATGCTAGAATATATATTCGGGAACTCGTCAGACTTCATGGAATCCCTTTGGCTATTATTTCTGACAGAGGTACTCAGTTTACCTCTCAATTTTGGAAATCTTTCCAGAAAGGTCTCGGTACCCAATTCATTTAAGTTCTGCTTTCCATCCGCAAATAGATGGTCAGGACGAGCGGACCACTTAGACTTTAGAAGATATATTGAGGGCTTGTGTTCTTGATTTTAAAGGTAGTTGGGATGAGCACTTAGCATTAATCGAGTTTGCTTACAATAACAGTTTTCATGCTACTATTGGAATGGACCCGTTTGAAGCTTTGTATGGTAGAAGGTGTAGATCACCCATTGGTTGGTTTGAAGTTGGTGAGGCTGCCGTGACTGGACCAGATGTGGTGTTCGAGGCCATGGAGAAGGTTAAGTTAATTCGGGAAAGGTTGAAAACCACCTAAAGTCGTCAAAAATCATGCGCAGATGTAAGGAGGAAAGACCTTGAATTTAATGTTGATGATTTAGTGTACTTGAAAGTTTCACCCATGAAAGGGGTGAAGAACTTTGGGAAGAAAGGGAAACTAAGTCCTCGTTACATTGGTCCCTATAAGATTATGGATCGCATTGGGAAGGTAGCGTAGAATGTTGAATTACCCGTGGAGTTATCTAACGTCCATCTGGCTTTCCATGTTTCTATGCTTAAGAAGTCTATTGGTGATTCTTTTGTGATTGATCCTTCCGAAAGCTCGGGTATTCAAGATAGTCTTTCATATGAAGAGATTCCAGTTGAGGTTTTGGACTTTCAAATTCGTAGGCTAAGAAACAAGGAAGTTCCTTTGGTTAAAGTGCTTTGGCGAAATCAATCCGTAAAGAGTGCTACTTGGGAAGTCGAAGCAGATATGTACTCCAAATATCCCCACCTCTTTCCTACAAATCCTGAGCATGTCAAAGGTATCATTCGCTTTTGATTTAATCCTTACTGCTATGTTTATCTTGGCTTGTGTGTTTTCTACGATATCCAAAAAAATCTAGAATGGAGTATATGCTTGGGCAAGATGATTTTTCTCTATATACTCATTTTCATAGTATTCTTGACCTACCTATCAACATTCGAGGATAAATGTTTCCAAGGGGGAGATGATGTGATGCCCCAAAAAAAATTTTCGTTAATATCTCGAACAAAAATATGTTGAATTCTTTTCTTTATCATGATTAATAATTTTTTTGTGTGTGGAATTTCTGGATATGCGACCCTTCATCACGTAGAGCATCGAATAAGCTTTCCAACGATATGTGGATCATCCAAAATGAACATTCAAGCGATGAGTTATGATCATTTCGATCTAACCGTGAATAGTGGTGAACAGTAAATGTGCAGGAAAAAAATACTAAGGCCAGGCGAATTTTAGGGTCAACTTCAAATGACCATAACTCCTTGTACATGATGATCTGGGTGAGCTAATATATATCAACAGAAAGCTCTGAAATTCCTCTTTCTAATGAAATTGGTTTCATCCAATTTGGCCATCGGACCAAAAAGTTATGGTCGATCTACTTCAGCCTATCAAAACAGTCCACCAAAGGACAGATTTGACATTATTTAATTTTAAGGGTATTTTGGTCATTCCCACTCCAATCCATCCGGGTAAACCATGGATTTAAGTCCATTAAGAGCATTCAATAGCTCATTTTTCTACAAAATTTCCTAAGGCTCAAACCCCAACCCTACTACTCCAAATTTCATCCTTCTATGTCTTTTGATTGAACCGTAGAAATTTCAAATTGATTTGGAATTCGAGTTGATCATGTTAAGGGCTTCGAGAAGCACCCTTTATTTTTGTGAATAAAGTTCCGGAGTTGGAAGTTCATATTCATCTTCCATTTTTAGGTATGTGGGGCTTTGAACAAGATTATCCTTTCGATCTTGTGCCCGATATTTTTGTTAAATTACATTGACATGCGATTTTACATGTTTTACCATGAATTGGAAATATGGTTTTATATCTTATATTATTGTCCATGAGCTATGGGATTATGCCATCCGATATGTGTATGATGTTGAGATGGAATTATGTCCAAAAAGTATTTGATTATGAGAGTATGATGATTTAATTTGTTAAGCCTTGATTTATACTATCATTCCACTATTTTCTTATTATGAATTTATAATTGATATTGGAAATTCTATATCCCTACTATGGGTTGATATCTCAAGTACCTTTAAATGAGAGTTGGATGGCAAATTGAGAAATATTGATATTGAAGTTGCAATGAGTCTTGGTATTTTCCGGATGGTTTTGATGAGTTAAATTATTGAAAAATATTATGTATGGAGTCTTTATATCCTTTTCCAAATTTTGAGTCGGTTATGGTTCAATGCATTGATACCTTGTTGATGTTGAGGAAGATTAAAATATTTTGAGCTAAAATGTGTTGAGTTAGGAATCCACAAATTGATATGATTTGATAAATAAGAAAGAGATTTGATTTGGTCTATATGATAGACCTTTGTGATGTTGTGGTGGATTTCCTAACTCATTCTGATCTTGTCGGGGAGTAGTACTTAGCACCGAGAGAAAAATTTGGTATTTCCCCAAACCTATGTACCACCGTAGGGTTGTTTGATGATGATATTATTGTCCAGAGAGCCCGATTGTGATTGTTGTAATTTTAAGGTCGTACTCCTTGGCAAAGAGTATGACGCTCCCGCCAATGAGGGTTTCAAACGTTGCTATTCCATGTAGCTCACGTGGGGTTGTCTGTTATAGGAAACTCCCCTGTCCATAAGATTCATGTTTACTGAAATACCGAGTCACTCCGAGTTTTGATGTGGTAAGTCAAGTTGCCTATGATGATCTATATTTATTTATGAGGTTTTTCTCCTACATTTCCTATCTAAGATGTTATGAGTTGCATGATTCAATGTCACTTAAGCCAAGTGTGTCATTATGGTCTGTATATACATTTTTATGAAATTTATGATATTATTTATATTTTGCATGCGCCCCCACATACTCAGTTCGTATCTTATGCCAACCCACATATTTCTCTATGGGCTACATTCTTACCATGATGTAGGTTTAGGTACTCAGCCGCAGCCGCGATAGTGATACCCAAGTGCCACATCTATGTTCCTTCAGTGGTGAGTCCTCATGGTTCAAGGACCAAGTTGCTAGTTTTGGTGTTGTTGTTTTGTGATCCCTTTGGTCTGTTGAGTCAGTTGGGGGTTTGTCCCAATGGCTCGTTGATTTTACTGTATAGAGGCTATGTCAAACTTGTGTATTATTGGGTTGGTTTGTGTATAGACATTCCATATATGCACAGTCTAACGATATTTCGTGCCATGTGCGATGTGATATGATATGTACTTATACATATATCCTTAGCGTAGCGTGTATGTTGTTGTGTTGGAACCCAAGGGTAGTGTTTTGGCTTAAAGGATTAGCTTGAGGCTACGTGTAGCCTTTGGCACGGTGTGTCATCTCGGGATGATATTTTGGGGGCGTTACAATTGCATATGAACTTCTCTTATGACTAGAGATTCTCTATTTCCTTACTTCCAACCTATGCACTACATCCATATTAACATGAGCTCTCAACAAGGGATAATTCAAGCGAATGTGAACAATATAATCTGGAGGTTCTACGAGATGACCCTCAATAGTAGTAAACTCGATTCGCAATCTTGGAATCGAGAATTGTACCATGAGAACAAGGTAATGGCCTCTATCTACATGTTCATAATTTTTCCCGTACAACTACCATAATTCAATTTTCCTTTTAAGGCATTAGTACCTACCGACATAGTGGTAATGCTAATGCTAGTATCCAATCACCCATAAAAGAAACAGATAGATCGCTTTGTGGATCAAACAGACCATTGTGATATCTAGAACCACAAGTACAGTAGGAACACATATATGTACTGAATAAAACTCTACCAGTATCCTGTGCAAAATAATGATCCTAAGCTATAACAAAAATTAACTCTTTCCTAATTCAACTTGTTAGGAAACTATCTTCTGGTGAAGAGCCTCACAAATGGTCCATTTGTATAAATCAGGTCCCAAGTTGATATTTAATATTAAAGGGTCTATACACATGTTTATGAAGAGACCATATCAACGTACTTGTGTATGTAACAATGTTTCAGAATAGAAATAAATATAGGTGAAGGTTGATTGAAAACATAACAAAATGGTCGAGAACATATTGTCCAATGACACAGAATCTTATGATCCAATTATTTTCTTGTAGACTAGGGAAAGGTGTTTTTAATGTATTCCTAGGTATTAAATTTCCTCATTGAAGCACAAAATACAACTATCCCCCAGCTAAAATTAAAACCATTTAGTGATTGACCTCCAAAACATTCTAAATCAAGTAATATATCATTGCCAATACCATTAAATTACCATGTATATCATATATGATTTTGCTCTATTTAGCCAACTAGTAAATTAATATAAACTCGTCATGGTACACATATAATGATTATTGTCCTATTACTCTTATTCATTTTACACATACACTTGCACATATTTAAGAAACTACGTACGCAACAATGTATACAAATTGCTTTATTAAAACTAGTAACACCCTCAGTGGTTAATAGAATATACTTTCCATCATATTCGTAACTATTCTCCTACAAAGGTTGCACATATCCCTCCCCCCTTTCTTCTTAATCTGTAAATTACTCACTTTGTACCTCGTTTCAGTATCGGCACCCTATATATACAATCATCTTCTATCCTCAACTTGTCATGGAATGGACATCACCGGACAAGGATTCTTTTACAAGAACAACGCCCACAACAATTTGGAAAAACCCAATCGTCAACTATTTTGATAGAACGATAGACCTAAAAGCTATATATATCTAATGAAATCATGCCAAGGAAAGAAAGGAATAGCCTTAACATACCTCAAGTTCGCGCTCAAACAACTTGATGAAGATAATTGAATTTTCCTCCAAAGATCAAATACAATCTCCTAATTTTTTTGTTCCAATTAATAAACTTCTAAATGATTATCCTCATAAGTGTGTGCGTATAAATAACATTCATTTGCCTACAATAATTAGAGAAACTTGCAGCCAAAATATTTGGATTAAAGAAAATGAACTCATATGTACTTTGACTGAATTAACCGAGAATCCATGTGCATATACTAACACTTAAGAATGGTATCAATGTTATTTTTAATGAAATAGGTTAACAGGTTACATATGTATATATATATATATATGTGTGTGAAAAGCATTTACTTATTATTTTATTAAATTATGAGATAAGTACCAATTGCTGCCACATTGATTACTATATTGTTATCCATGCCTTACACCCCATATGGAGGATAGGTGGAAACATTTAAAAGTAAAAATCACCTATCCAACTAGAATATTACGTACGTATTCGGATATTGTATAAATTCGTGATAAAATAAATATAATATTTTGTATATATATTGTAATAAAAAAAATAATATTTATGTATCTTGAATAGAACCTACCTCTTATAATAATAATAATAATAATAATAATAATAATAATAATAATAATAATAATAATTTTCCAATAAGATTACTATCTCTGTTAAAATTCTCACTAAAAATCAGTATATACGCTAGTAGGTCGTACTCTTTTCGTATTTACATTAGTTTATACAAATTTCCTATATATAAATCACGTCCTACAGTAAAGGAGTAATTAATTCATTTTATAACCGAACTTATCTTCTATTAATGATAATAAACAAGAAAATACGTAAATGGACAAATAATAAAATACGTTGCCCACTAAGATTGCTGCCAAACAATTTTCATACATACAATATCCTGGATATTATTAAAAGTAGGCAATAATTGATAGACATGAAAGATATTAAAGATGTTAACAATTTTTAAAATAACACACTTTATATTTAATGATATATAAGCACCACTTCATGACACAATTAAGAAAAACTAATGACTTAAAATTTCCCTTACATATATCATGAACCTGATTCTTCCACCAAATACTATTAAATTATAAAAATTTGTAAAATTCAAATTGGATATCCTTACGCGAATACGTGCGACTATCGTGTTACCATAAAATAATCGATGTTAGGCTTCTAAGTGCCCAACAGAGGACTAAGGACAACCATAAAAAGGTTGGGGTGTTATAAGTAACATGCCTTAGATATCAAGAATTACGAAGATAAATCAACCAGATCAAGAATTATGGAGATAAATCAACCCTTGGGCGCTTTAATTGCTAATTCCTTAGAAACCCTATGTGTTTTTGACTTAGGGATTTGAGAGAGCTTAAGAGAGTGTTTTGATAGTTAAGTGTTAAGAAGAGGGTCCCCAACATGTTTTATGTACGTGGGATCTAAGTGGGGGAAAAAGGGAAATGACCATAGTGGCCTTAATAAAAGTTGAAAATTCATCACCAGTGATACGGGTTAGCCTTCACTTTATGAGGATATGCTACGGCTCATCACCATGATTCATAGTTAGGAAAGAAACATATGACTCGTACTCAGAACCTACGATTTATTATGTCTTATTCGTACCTAGGATGAAAACTTTGGGTAACATACTGTTACCCTACGATTGGCACATCACGACCCGTACTGAGTCTTCATGACTCATTAGGTACGTCATAACCAACAAACCAGGACAACCTTCACTGGTCACCCTACGACTCGATGCCAACGACCCATAAGGAGACCTTATGACTCGTTTGGTGAGTCGTATCAGAGCAGTGGACTCAAAACTCAAAAATTTTTCAAGGACCAAAATTCGAGGTGTTACAATTTCCTCTCCCTAAGGGAGTATTGTACTCTTACTAATATGTTATTCATTAAATCCAAGATGCAGTTAACATCAACTGCAATTCTCCAAGAGATCCTCCACTCTCTTTTTAAACTCTGAATCAGAGTTAGTGAATCTGACTCCAAAATTACATTATTTAAGAGATTTTCTTACAGTGCAGTAAACCTTCTTTGATATCCCTTGCCTCAACCACTAAATTAGTGGTTTCCTGAATTTTAATCCTCTTTGCAGCTACCAAATTACCTATTGAATCTATGATACAAAAGGCAATAATATTAGGGCCTGGATTGCCCCTAGATGCTCCATATGTATGACACTTAACTCAATTATCCGGAGGTGGAAACCATCTGACAGTCTTGACAACATAACCTAGTCTATAGTTTTTGAAAATATCCACAATTTATGAAAAATTTTTGTTGTCATAGTTGATATTAAATCTACTTATTGAGAATTTTCTCACAATATCATTCACATTCTAGATTATCTTGCCCAAAGAGTACCTTCCTCCATGACATACTGTGTTTCTTCTTTTTCGCAGAAACAACAATATAAAGATAGGCACTACTTAAAAAACTCCTTGAATTGTACTATTAACATTATGACTCCACCATTTTCTGATTGTCTCCTTCAAACCCATTAAAGGGATGAAACCTGTTGTCTTTGAAAAATAATTCCACATTGTTTTAGCAATATTTTCTCTCAGAAATAAGTGCTCAATAGATTCCACTTCTTCTTGATCATAATACTTGTGAAATTGGGAAACATTAGGATTCCAAGTGTGCATTAACTGTGATACTAGAACTTTTCCTTTTCAGATTCTCTAAGTCGGGAAGGAAAATTTAAAGGGGAGGTTTTTGCGAGAAAAATGAGCCCATAGACCCTCCCAAGTCTTTAATTTAAAAAAGAGAACAAGTGGGTCCCATAATATTATTAAGTTAAAAAAATAAAGTCGCTTAAACAACTGGGACAGTTGTTCGACAACTGCATTAGTTGTCTCAACAACTATCAAAATTGTCGAACAACTTCGCACAGTTGTTGAACAATTTCGCAAAGTTGTCGAACAACTTTGATAGTTGTCGAATAACTTTGCAAAGTTGTCGAACAACTATCATAGTTGTTTGATAACTATGTAAAGTTGTTGGATCGAAAATATTTTTAAAAAAAACTGAATTTTTTTTTGTCCCTTTCACCTAATTTTTAAAACTTGAAGAACCCTCACTTAATTGAAAAACTTGTTTGTCCCTTTTAATTTAAGATCCCAATTTTTGCACCACAATTTCTTCATATCCTCACTGATTTGTTTTCTTTGTCTTAATATATCTCAAACACTCTTCACACTAAAAATACCAATTCTTGTTAGAACATTTGTATACAAAGACAATCCTTCATTCTTTGTTGTCTTTTATTTGCCATTAGTTCTTTGAGGAAATAGTGAAGCAGAATAAATCTTGTTATATAAACTAGTATACGTATCCGCGCGATGCGCGGATAATTATTAAAACATTATCTTGTTCGAACATGTTAATTTATATTACCTTAAAAGAAATTCAACTATCATATTATAATATCTCAATTAAAATACAAAAATAAAATAAAAAATTTTCTACCTCCACCCCCACGCTTAATTTTTCTAAATGCATAATCAAGTGAGTTTTCTTATCTCTTATTTCAAAATATATAAATTAGAATGGATAAGTTTTATTATGCATTACCGAAAGAATGAAATGTAAGATTAGAAGAAGACTCCAAAATAATTTAATCTCTTACAAGTGGTTGTAATTTATAATTCAAATTAAATGCTTTCACATCTATCAAAATATCATTTTATCTCATATTCCATTTTAAATTCTATATATTTTTACTTAAATTCAACAAAGATATTAACTTGTCATAAGAATTAAAAATAATTTCATAATGCATGTAAAAAAATTTTAATATGATTTTAAAGGAAAAATAACATTATGAACTCATTCTATGAAAAAAGAATTTTAATGTCCAATCCCTGATATATTATGTTTAATCATACTTTAAGCTACATCACTAAATATTTACTTTTTTCAACTATGATTTAACAGATTTAGTTATGACTTATTCGTATATACTTTAAAAAAGCTATATTATTTGATCTGTTAAATATTTTTATTTTCTTTTTCTATACTAAGGAACTGCTCAAGAAGAAATGTAAAACCACTACTTGGCTGTATAAGATGAATGACAGACAATCAAATAAAAAAACTACACAAAAATATAAATTTGTAAGAAAAATCAAGAAAAGAATAAAGCAATTGAAATATCTAAATACCTACAAATTTTATTTTATAATCTTTCTAAAATAGAGTAGATATACGAATGTAGTGTAATAATTCTTCAAAAGTTGTCTTTCTGCTTATGAGAAGTATATCATATTTGTGTATATTCTGTGGACGACTTATTTCGCATTTTTATGATATTTATATACATTTAATTAAATAGATTTTTAAACTTCTTATCTATATATGTGACAGAATATAAGTATAAAATGTTAATTTTGAATAATAAAAATTAATTAAAAAGTTAAATTAAGTATAATCAACATACCTTTATTTTTACATAGAGAAATCTTATTTGCATGACATATAATCTCTTTATCTATGAAAGAAATTTATGGAATCTACAAGAAAATAAATATTTATTTTTTCAATACTATGAAAAAAAGGAAAAAAAAAAAAACTTCTCCAACACTAAACGACTATCACTTTCATTTTCTTTTCACGTTAATGTTTATTTTACCTATCATCATTTTCATGCTCTATAACTTTGAGAAGTTTGCTACTTCATCTTCTTATTATTTTTCGACTTTCACATCTTTCTTTAACAAATTATTTAAAATTTTCTTCAGCTAGCTGGCTAACAATCTATATTCATCTCTAAAGAAAAAGAAGATAAAAACATAAATGATGAAAAAATTTAATAAATAATATAATGATATAAAGAACGAAAAAAATTCTGCAATTAACATAATAACATAAGTAATACGTTTGAAAAAAAGGAAAGATTCATTAATTCTTTTAACTGAATTTATTTATATATGAGTATGTAGATACGGGAT
>NC_061119.1:165262399-165268357 GCF_002878395.1 Capsicum annuum
ACCTTCAAGTTTCAAGATCAATTTTTAAGAAATCTCCAACAACCCACACAAATTCAACTACAAGGTATGTTAAATGTTCATCCATGGACCCTTTCCACCCATGGAGTTCAAGAATCCAGTTTTCAAAGTTTCAATGTATGATCTTTGTATATTTTTATGAATTATGCCATGAACTTTTATGAATGTTGAATTCTATATCATGATTACATGAAATTATTGTTATTATTAGACCATATTCATATGAATGGTATTGTTTACTGATTTAAGCCTTATTTTTATGAGTTAATATCAAAATCATATTGCTACTACATTCTTTAAAGACTATTCCCATGTTTTAAGCCATATATTGCAAGTGTTTGACAAAATGCCTCAAAGAATGAATTTTGAACTTTGATTACATGTCATGTTCCCAAAGTGTTAGTATGATATTGTTAGCTTTACTATCGAGTCCCAGGGGTTATGAATACCTGAAAAACTTAGTTGATTATTTATTTCCAATATAGTCAGAATGGTTTCATATACATATGTATATATGTATTAGAGTATGTTTAATTCAGTCAGTATATCATGTCAGAAAGCTCAGTTCAGTTCAGTTCAGTTGGGAGTAGGACTTAGCACCAAGTGAACCCAGGGATGGGGGCTCATATTCCAGTTGAGGGTGTAACTCTTAGTAGCAATCCCTGCGTTCCAGAACTATGTAGCCTGCATAGGTTAGTGATGTTAATTTGCTAGTTGAGGGTTGACATATATCTCGCTAGGGCCCTGCCAGTTGAGGGTGACCTTTAATCCTTCGGGACAACACTTTAGTGGATCCACACAATAATTATTTGTACCCATGGCACGGTAATAACACCCTTCTAACTGGGGTTACAGGTTAGACCCCAATTTCTTACATTAGGGCATGTCAGTTAGGTGATAGCTCCCAAAGTCTCAGTTTTAGAGTTTAGTTTTTAGGTTTGCTTGCTCATAGTATCCAGTTATTAGAATCTCAGTATCTCATTTTACAACCTTATCAGTATCATATTTTATGATTGCTCATGCATCTTCAATCCTTACAGCATTCATGCATCTTTACTTAGTACCTTATGTTGATCATTCAGTCAGTTATTGCTCATGCACATAAACCCTTACATAAAAGCTTAACCTTATTTAGCAGACCAGTATATTCAAAGTACTAACCACATACTCATTTCTTGTACTATGATGTTTCATATCATAAGTTTAGATGCTCAGGTTCCTAAACGCACCTAAGTACTCCAGTGCATCAACAACAGTAGCAGTGGTGAGTTCTCATTTTTTGGGGATATATTATGTTACTTTAGTATTTTAGTTTTAGCAGTCAGTCGGGTTTATTTGGGAACTTATCCCATCAACTCCTTAGTTGTTTAGTTAGAGGCTTCCAGATGTTGTCAGACAGTCAATCAGATTTACAGTTGTTTTATTAGTATTACTAGTATGTTTTTCAAACTTTTTAACTATGAATTACTACTGATTTTCAGTTGTTAAAACCTTACGGCTTTCCATTTAAAATTCTGCACATGTTTCTTTGATATTTATTTTGTGCTCACAGTAGGTACCTGCTCATGGTCTTTAGGGGCTGTAAGAACTGGGTGGCACCAGGATGTATTCTCAAGGTGTTTCAATTATCTAGGTTCTACTCTTTCTTATGTGACCCTTTGTGTGACTATTTACTTTATTTTTCATCCTGAGTGGGTTTTTGATTTCTTTTCTGTATCTACCCCAGTGGTTGACTATGTTTTTGCTAGAAGAGTCTATTAGGGCTCTACGATATCTTTCTATGGTAGGGAGACCTTGGTAGATCTGATAGAGTTAGATATGTTAGACTTTGATGTTATTTTTGGTATGGATTGACTCTATTAGTGCTATGCATCTCTGGATTGTAGAACCCAAAGAGTCAGTTTCCGATTCCTGAATGAGCCAGTGATTGAGTGGGAAGGTAGTTCCTAGTGTCTAAGGGAAGGTTTATTTCATATCTTAGAGCCTAAAAATTGATTTTCAAGGCGTGTCTTTATAATTTGATTCAGGTTAAAGATTCTAACTCGGAGGGTCCTTTGTCACAGTCCATTCTCATGGTTAAAGTTCCTGAGGTCTTTCCTGATGATCTTCCTAGTGTTCCTCCCAATAGGGAAATTGATTTTGGGATTGACCTTCTATCAAATATCAGTCCTATCTCTATCCTCCCATATAAAATATCTTCGATTGAGTTGAAAGAACTTAAGGAACTATTGAAAGATCTTCTTGATAAGGGTTTTATCTATCCAGTGTTTCTTCGTGGGGTGCTCCTGTGCTATTCATGAGTAAGAAGAATGGTTCCCTTCAAATGTGTATAGATTATCGCCAGTTGAATAAGGTGACAATGAAGAATAAGTACCCTCTTCCTAGGATTGATGACCTATTTGACTAGCTTTTGGGTTCTAGATATTTTTCTAAGATTGATCTTTAATTGGGTTATCATCAGTTGAAAATTAGGGAGGTGGTATCCCTAAGACTACTTTTTGCACCCGGTATGGTCACTATGAAGTTTTTGTCATATCTTTTGGGTTGACTAATGCTTCAATGACATTTATGGATCTTATGAACCTGGTATTTTATCAGTTTTAGGATTTGTTTGTTATTGTGTTTATTGATGATATTTTGGTGTCTTTCAAGAGTAAGGAGGATCAAGCCAATCACCTCTGCTTAGTATCACAGACTCTTAAAGAGCAGCGATTGTATGTTAAGTTTTCATAGTGTAAATTCTGGTTCAGTATTGTGACCTTTCTTGGACATGCCATTTCTAGTGAAGGGATCACGATGGATCTACAGAAAGTTGAGGTAGTTAAGAAGTAGCCTAGGACTATGGATCCAATTTATATTCGGAGCTTATTGGGCTTAGCCGGGTATTATAAGAGGTTTATGGAGAGTTTCTCTTTGATTGCAGCTCCATTGACTAAGTTAACTCAGAAAAAAGTAAAGTTTCCATGGTCCGATTCTTGCGAGGGTAGCTTTGAGAAGTTGAAGGTTAAGTTGACTTCGGCTCTTATTTTGACCCTACCTAAGGACACTTATGGTTTCATGGCGTATTGTGACGTATCCCATGTAGGACTGGGTTGTGTTTTGATGCAACATGGCAGGGTGGTGTCATATGCCTCAAGGCAATTTAAGGTGCATGAGAAAAATTATCTGGCTTATGATTTGGAGTTGTTGGCTGTAGTTTTTCCTTTAAGTATTTGATGACATTACTTGAGTGAAGTTCATGTTGATATATATTTTGATCACAAGATCTTGCAGTACGTATTCACTAAGATAGAGTTGAATCTCTAGCAAAGGAGATGGCTTGAGTTTCTCAAGTATTATGATATAAGTCTCCAATATCATACAAAGAAGGCAAATGTGGTTGCTGATGCTCTTAGCAGTAATTTTAGGGTGTTTATCTTATGTTGATTAAGAGAAACGAGGTTTAGTAAAGGGTATTAACCGATTGGCTAATCTTAGGGTTTGTCTTTTGGATTCTGAGAATGGTGGGTCATTTAAGAGTTAATGAAGTCTTCTCTCGGTACTAAGGTAAAAGAGAAGCAGGTTTTGAATCCTACCTTAATGCAGATTAAGGAAGATATGGATCAGCAGAAAGTCTTGGCTTTTGAGATTGGTGGTGATGGTATCTTGAGATACCAAGGTAGATTGTGCATTCTCTATGTCGATAGGTTACTAGAAAAGATTTTGGCTAAGGCTCATAAGTCAAGGTACACTATTCATCCTAGATCGATGCAGATGTATCATGACTTGAAAAAGATCTATTGGTGGAATAACATGAAGAAAGATGTGGACAATTTTTTGGCCAAGTGTATGGTCTGTCATCAAGTGAAAGTGGAGCACTTGTGGCTCGGTGGGTTATCTAAAGAGATGAAGTTGCTTGTATGGAAATGGTAAGTGATTAATATGGATGTTGTTACCGTTCTTCCGGCATCTCATAGTCAGTTTGATTCGATTTGGGTCATCATGGATAGGATGACCAAGTCTGCTCATTTCCTTCTAGTGAGGACTAATTATGCTACAGAGGATTATGCTAAATTTTTTATTAAGGAGATTGTCAAGTTTCATGGTATGCCTGTTTCTATTTTATACAACCGAGGTACACAGTTTTCTTTACACTTTTGGATTTTTTTCAAAGAGGTTTGGGGACTAAGGTAAACCTTAGCATCGCTTTCCACCCTTAGATGGATGAACTAGAGGAGAGGACTATTCAGACTTTGGAAGATATGCTTAGTGCCTGCGTGATTGACTTTGGTGATAGTTGGGTTGATTATTTGCCTCTCGTAGAATTTGTGAATAATAAAGACTATCACTAGAGTATTCAGATGGCTCTATTTCATACCTTGTATAGTAGGAGTTGTAGGTATCCCATTGGGTGGTTCGAAGTTAGTGAGATTAGGTTATTCAGCTCAAACTTGGTTCACCAAGCCATGTAAAAGGTAAAGGTTATTTGGGATAGATCTAAGACTGCCCAAATTCACCAAAAGTCCTATATGGATATGAGGTGTAGGGAGTTTGAGTTTGATGTCTGTTATTGGGTATTCTTGAAGGTATCTCCCATGAAGGAAGTGATGAGGTTTTGAAATAAGAGAAGCCTAGTCCCCATTCTGTTGGCCCATACCTAATCTTGAGAAAAGTGGGCAATGTTGCTTATGAGTTGGAGTTGCTTTCGAGTTTGGGTTCTATCCACTTGGTCTTTCATGCTTCAATGTTGAAGAAGTTCATGAGTGATCCTTCCTTAGTTGTTTCTTTGGAGAGTGTTGGTGTTTCAGATTCCTTGTCTTATGAGGAAGTCCTGATTGAGATTTTGGATCAGCATGTCCATCGATTGCGAGCCAAGGATGTGGCTTCGGCGAAGGTTCTATGGAGGAAAAGGTTGAAGAAGATACTTAGGAAGTTGAAGAGGACTTAAAGTCCAAAGATCCATTCTTATTTTTTACTTCGGATAATCGTGCTTAAGGTATATGTATTCCATAATATCTTTATTTTTTTGTCTTTGTTAAAGAAAAGTGTGGTTTTGTTTTATGTTAAATCGTGCTAATGAATGCCTTGTCTCATCATTCGGGGGCAAATGATCTTGAGGGGTGAAGGGGAGAATGTAACACCCCAAATTTTTGGTCCCTAATTTTTTTTAGTTTTTGAACTCATGGTCCAACCTATGACTCACCTTACAAGTCGCTAGGTGTCCTTACGAGCCATAAAAGCCAAATATTCCTCTGACTAGTGAGTGGTGCCTAACCTACTTTCCTGATTACTACTAGAGGTCATGAGTCATAAAGACTTATTTTGAGTTATGGTTTCCAAGCCATAGGGTGACCAGTGTACCCCAAATGCTTCTATCTTAGTTACGACTAAGAGCCTATGAGTTGTTTGGTCTCTTGATGAGTCGTACGATCACCTGGGAGGGGTCCCTTTGCTACTATCCAGACTATGATTCCTGGTAATAAGTCATAGTAAGTCTTTATGAGTCGTATAGTGACCTGTTATCACTGACAATAATTTGTCAGCTTTTAATGAAGGGTACTTTGGATATTCCCCTCTTTACCCACTTAAGACTCATGACCCTAAAGCACCTTTGACGAGTTATTTTCAACACTTATCAAGCATAAATAATCTCTTAAACTCTCTCAAATCCCTAAGGCAAGAATGAGCTAGGGTTTCTCAAAGTTGGTTATTAAGGACTAAAGGGTTGAATTCTACTCCATAATTATGAACCTTTCAGGCATGTGACTCTACCCTCAAACTTATTTTTCTCAAGCATGTGTATTACATAATTATTGATGTAAAATTGAATAATGGTTTTGACATGGGTTGAGGGTTTTGGCATGGTTGATTCTTTAATTGTTTTACTATGGTTTATTACACATTGGTTGTGTTTTCATAATGGTTTTGAACTAATTGGGTACATGGGCATGGGAATTGGAA
>NC_061119.1:165271357-165272173 GCF_002878395.1 Capsicum annuum
TGTTAGTATCTTGGACATAAAAAGGATAGGTTATCCTTATTATATCTGTAACACCCCGTATTTTGCATGTTCTGGTTCTATTTATAGGGAACTTGGTATAGCTATGTGTATAGGTAATGGGTGAGATTTATTATGCGAGTACTGATGGTATAGATGGAGTACTAGATACTGTCCATATGTTTTAGTGTGACGTAACCAAGTTAACATTGATACAACTATTTAAACTTGGTATCGTAAGCTAGTATTTGAATCTAAAGTTTGAAGTGACCAAGTGTATACAAGTTGGAAGTTAGATTAAAAGGGTTGACAAAAAATGGAATAAAATATTGAGATGCTTTCTTGACTTAATTAAGCTAGTAGGTGAGTCACCTACTTTAGCTATATGGACTAAGTTAATGGATCAAATTTGGTTCGATGTTAATGTGCTCATTTGGGCCTAACTTAAGTAAATGAAAAGAAATGAACAAATGGCCCAATACTTAAATATGTCAAAGACCCAAGTTAATTGAACCCAAATAAGAATTTAAGAAAGTAGGTGCGTCACCTACTTTGACCTTTTGAGCAGCTTGATCTCTTTAAGTAGGCGCATCACCTACTTGGACCCATTTGACCAATTTTGAGGTCCAAAATGCAGCTAAATAGATGGTAAAAAATAGAGCCTTTATAAGGCCAAGTTGCTGGTCATTTCCTTCAATTCCAAGCCACAAAAAGTACCATATTTAATCAAGTTCTCCCTACATCTCTCTAAAATAGCTTGGAGTGGCCCAAATTCTCCTTCTAGGGTTCTTGAAGAAACCCTCACCTAGGTAAGTGAAA
>NC_061119.1:165275173-165290327 GCF_002878395.1 Capsicum annuum
TAATTCTTCCATAGATGATTAGGAAAACACGCTATTCATGCTTAATTATAAATACATGGCAGAATATAGAATAGGCTGTTGGCTCACTTTTTCATTGTTGCTAAGAGACTTTTCTTTTCTTGTTTGATCTAAAGTGTGAAGGAAAGTTCAAGTTCTTGAACATTTCGAATTAGAAGGATAAGTTTTAGAAAATTGTGGTAAGGTGACTGCTCTATTTTGTCTTCCTTATATATGAATTTGGGAAAGAATTATGGATGTATTATTATTAAGAACTCAATGGATGATGAGTTCCATATTTGATTGCTACAATAAAAAGAATCTGGGGCTGTTTTGTGGACTATTTTGTGTGTATATGTTGGGGGATGCAAGGTTGATGTTGGAGAAAGGTGTGATTAGTTCATATTAAAATATAAAAGAAAGGTGTGGTGGTACACCACCAAATTAATTGTTGTATATGTTTATTTCCAATGCTATTTTGTATATCATTTGGAGGGTGTAATGAATCCAAAGTTGTTTCGAGAGATCTTATAAGAATATGTATGGTATGTGGGAGTAATTGGAAGATAAAAGGGTTAAAATAACACCCTTGATTGATAAACTAAGCGCTTACTGCCTGGCTACTATTTTGGGCAAAGTTAAGTAGCCCAATGTGTTGGATAGTTACTGATATTAGTTTAACCATATACTTTATTATAGATAAACAATCCTAAAGGCTGGAAGTTAAGTTGGGTTAATAGTGGAGTTATACAACCCGGTATGTAAGGCTTCTCTATGTCGTATTCTTTGGCATGAAATCTAACAGTTGTGGTACAAAGTAAGCTTCTAAAGCTCTCCCATAATAAATGATACCTAGTGGAAACACATGATCTCCAATCTAGCTAATGAGCTTGTTCCTGCTCCCTATTGTGTTAAAATACCTCACTACATGCTTATTATCAAGTTTGCATTTTAACATTCACTAGCAAGTCTCAAGAGTTCTCCTTTAAGTCAAATAAAACCCGTATGTTATTTTTAGCTCCTGAACATTTCATCCATGTACAATATGCTCCATACCTCTTTGTCATTACATTAAGTGTTTATTCATATGTATCTTATTGGTAGATTATTGTTCAAAGGTATCAAAATGTTATGACCACCAAAGTAATAATCTCAAAGGCTAAATAAACTAACACAAATCTTAATTGAATGGATGGCAGTTCAGGGGCATAAGCCTAGCATGGGCCAATCTCGATACCTTTATATGTGTGTGGAAGCTCAGGGCATAAGCCTAGCATGGGATGATCCTAATGTTTATATATGGGTGGCAGCTCAGGGGCATAAGCCTAGCATGGGCCGATCCCAATTTGTCTATTTACCACTGATCAACTGGTCATTTGTATAATATGGCTTACAAAGATTATGATGTAAGAAAAGTAAAATAAAGAAAAGAATGTAATGTTCATGACTCTACAAGTATATATAAAGGTGGTCTACTAGCACTATTTGTACACTTGTATTTGATTTCCATTGAGCTCCTATATCATGTGTGGTTACTCTTAGCCTTACATATTCAGTACATATTTTTGTACTGACGCCCCTTATGGAGGACCTGTATTTCATACAGAAGTCACATGTTCTTCAACTAATACACCTTCTCAGGAGAAGCCCAGGATATCCAACGGCTATTGGTGAGCACCAGATTGATTCGAGGCTTTTCAAGTCTATTTTTTATATTTTGGTATTGTATAGAAGTTAAAGGTATGGTGGTGTTTTTTCCTAACCTTAACTAAATGTATATTTATCTTTTAGAGGCTTTGTAGACCAATGTAAAGTTAAGCATGGTAGTGTCTTATCTTTTAGATGTTATGGCCCCAACGGCTAAGTCCGGTATATATAGTCTTGGGCTTGTCATTTATTTCTCATCAATGCGTTGTATCCATGTATGGAAAAATCTTTGGTTATTATAGTTACATGCATAATAAGTTTAAGGTTATGGATTAGTTCTCTTGGGCCTTCATGGCTACGGGTGCCTGTCCTCTCCAATAGGATTTGAGGCATGACAAAAGTAGTATCAGAGTAGGTCATCCTGGGGAGTCTACAAAGCTGTTTCTATGTAGAGTATTACTTATGGGTGTGTTGTGTACGACATCAAAAAATAGGAGGGTATGGGATATTTAGGGGTTTTCTCTTCATCTTAATATCTTAGATCATGCAATAGAGCTCAAGTTGAAGGCAAAGTCATATTTAACCATTGAATCTATTTTTTTTCTGATTATAGTAAAGATGCCAATTACAAGAAAGAGTAAGAATATAGGTAAGTGATTAGATGTGGCTGTCGGAGAAGGGACCAGTAAGTCACCACCTAGACAAGTTAATCAAAGTAAGGCTCAAGCTAAGTTTTTATCTCAAACCTCTTCTACTCCTCCATCTCCAGAAGAGATAAGAAAGGGAAGAACAATAACCTCAGAACCACCTATTAATACTACTGAGCAAGATATATGGAATGCAGTACAATTGTAATCTCATATAGTTGCTGGACAAGCTCAAGGACAAGTTATTCTAGCCATAGGTTCTAGTGGTGCAGATAGAGCAGCTAGCCTACGAACGTAGGATTTTCATAAGTTGGATTCTCCCAAACTGTAAGACCTCGCAAAATTCGTAGATTAATTCAGTCCTTTAAGCTTGTTAAGGGGGTCCCAGACATAGAAAATTTTAGCTAAGAATCAAGACTTAGAATCATTTTAGCCTTCCAAAGTTGTAAGATTTTATTTCTGACCTTCCCGGCCTTAGTTAGTCGATTATTAAATTAAGTTATGATCAGGGTCACTTGTAGGTCATTTTAGGCAAGTTTCATATTTTTTGGACTAGCGTAAGGGAAAATTTCGATGCCCAAAATAGTAAAGGGCTATGATAGACCCGCGTCACGAGGGACAATCAACCCAAGTAAAGGTTGCGCCTTGATGGCTACTTGACCTGAGTAGGGGTCGCATCGCGATGGCTACTTGACCCAAGCAGGGGTCGCGATATAAGGAAAGCCCTGTTTAACATTATTTTAATGAGGGTTATGGGGGAAAATGGGTCATTTTCCCCACCCTTATTCAGCCTTAACACGAAATTAATCAGCCTATAGGGAAAAATCTCATTCTTTACTCATAAACTCTCTCAAGAGCAAGCCCTAACCTCATTAAGTTAAAGAATTCAAGTTTCAAGAACTCACTTCAATCTTCTCAAAAGTAGTAATCAAGGTATGTGAAGTGTTCATCCAAGGGTCCCTTCCACCCTTGGAGTCCAAGAAACTATTTTTTAAACTTCAAGTTTATGGATTTCATGAATTTCATGTTGGGTTTGATTATATCCATGTTTATAATGATTAATTGGGATTCTAATCCATGTTTTATGATATGTTTCATGTGAGGTTAATTGATATGTATGTAATATCATGAGGACCCATGTAAAAGCCTTGAAATTTTTAATGGGGATTTGAATTATGATGTCTACCTATTGTTTAGTGTTTATGCTCACCAAGTTCTTGATGAATTACTCATGTGAACTAATAAGGGAAGGATATCATGTCATGTTAGCTTATGTGCAAGTTGTATCATGCAAGTGTTTGATAAAATGTTTCGATGAATGAGTTGTAAACAAGTGGACATGATTATGCTTTTCAAGCTTATGATATGATTCACCTTGCATGCTATCGATTCCTGGGGGTATTCAATACCCAAAAACTTAGCTGTTTACCTAGAGCTTCAGTCAGTTATAGAACTTAGGAAAATCTCAGTTGTATTCATAAGTCAATCACAATATTCTGTTCAGAACTTAGTAGTACTTAGTTAGTTAATAGAATTTAGTAGTATTCTATCAGTCCACAAAACTCAGTGAACTTAGTTGAGTTTAGTCAAACAGTATGATCAGTAACAGTTCAGTCTAGCCTAGTACAGTTTAGGATTTTGTCCAGTGTCTATTCAGTTGGGAGTAGGATTCAGCACCGAGTGAACTCAAGGATAGGGACTCACCTGCCAGTAGAGGGTGTCATCCTTAGAAGCAGTCCTTACATTCCAAAACTATATAGCCAGCATAGGTTGAGACATCAATCTGCTAGTTGAGGGTTGATGAGGTGATCTACTTGCCAGTTGAGGGTTCTATCATTCTTATTCAGAGCACCTGCCAGATGAAGGTTACTCAACACTTGTCCTTCTCTATGGCATGGTATTGACACCCTTCCAATTGGGGTTATAGGTTTGACCCAAATCAGTTAGAGAAGGCGCATGTCGGTTAGATGATTACTTCCCACAGTTTTAGTCTCAGATTTAGTCTCAGTATAGAACTCAGTTCAGTTCTACGTATTTAGAACTGTCAAATACAGTCACTCAGGTTAGTTTGAAACTCAGTACAGTTCCACAAATTTAGGACTGTCAGATACAGTGATTTAGTTATCAGTAATTCAATATCAGTATACTCAGATATCAGTTAATCGATATCAGATTCATTATCCAATGTTACCATAATTTCAGTTATAGTATACGTATTCATGTATGTACTCTTATTCAGTCATATTCATGATATTCAGTTAGTCTTGTTCATGCATATGAACCCATGCATTTATGCCTACCTCACTGAGCATACCAATACATTCAAAGTGTTGACACATGCTTTTCTTTTGCGCTATGATGTCTAGTATCATAGGTTCAGATGCGCGGGCTCCCAAACACCCTTAGTAGTTCATACTTTCAGCAGCCAGAGTTAGCGGTGAGTCCTTATATTTTGAGGAAATGATTATTTTCTTTCAGTATTTTAGTTATCAATTCACTTTCAGTAGTTGGAGTTAGTTGCGGGCTTATCCCATCAACTCCATAGTTCAGACATATTAGAGGCTTTTCAAACTAGAGTATTTTCAGACAGATATTTTAGTTTTAGTATTTTTATACCATTTTTAGTTCTATTTATAGTGTTGAACCTTATGGCCAGTTTTTGCCTACTTTCCGCATATTTACAACATTATTATTCAGTTATTACAGTAGGTACCAAACAAGGGTTAGCATGTGGTCCTTCGGGATTATGAGCACCGTGTAGCATTCGGGGTATAGACTCGGGGCATTACAAACTTGGTATCAAATCCTAAGGTTCAATAGAGTCCCAGGAAGTTTGAAAGCCAAATCTAGTAGAGTCTTGTGCATGGGTGTGTTGCATGCCACACTTATGGATAGGAGGCTATGAGATGTTTTGGAACATTTATCCTTCTTTTAGTATTCATGTCATGTGAGTGAGCATGAGCTCTAGTTAAACCCTCTTTCTAATCTAAGTTTCTCTTTCATTTATAGAATATTCCTCCAAAGAGGACTAAAGGAAGTAGAACATGAGACCAGCCAGATCCTCCGGATGAACATGTCTCCCATGCTGAATTTAGAGCAACATTCACTACTTTAGCTAATTCTGTGGCAGCTAGAATGAATGACCAGCTGCTACTCCAGCCAATCTAGTGGCCAATACTGTTGCTTCCCAGATTCGGTACTTCACCCGAATGAACCCTCTATCTTTTTCTGGGTCAAAGTCAGATAAGGACCAACAGGAATTCCTTGATCAGGTACGGAAGGTTACAAATATTATGGGGGTGACTGCTAGCGAGAGCGCTGAGTTGGCTGCATATCATTTGTATGATGTGGCTCACTCTTGGTTTAAACAGTAAAAAGAGGAGAAAAACACAGATGCAGGGTCCATAGAATGGGAGGAGTTTGCCACTGCTTTTCTAGATAGATTCTTTTCCCTAGAGCTGAGAGAGGCCAAGGTGTTAGAGTTTATCAATCTCAAATAGGGCAACATGACTGTCAAAAGTATTCTCTCAAGTTTACTCAACTAGCTAGATACGCTCCTCATATGGTGCCAGATAGCAGATCTAAGATGAGTAAGTTTATGTCTGGGGTGTCTAGCAGTGTGGTAAAATAGTGTAGGACCACAATATTGATTAAGGGGATGGACATAGCCAGGCTCATATTCCCTTCTCAGTAGATAGAGAAGGCTAAGAATAAAGGGAAGGAGAGGGAGAATAAGAGAGCGAGGATAGGTAGTTTTAACTTTGTTCAACCTCAGTTAGAGAGTGGGAATTATTCTCAGTTTGCCCGAAATCCTCAGTTCTAGCTCTGTCCTTATCTAGTGCTCCTATGCCGAAATTCAGAGATGGCAATAGAGATAGAGCTCTAGGCCCTAAGCCTCAGGGTAGCATCAGCAGTGCCCGAACCAATACCCTTTATCAGAAATATTGTAGAAACCACTAAGGTATCTGCAGAGCCAGCAGTGATGCATGTTTTGGGTTTGGAAAGTCAGGTGACAGAGTCATATATTATCCCCAATTAGGTTCTCAGGGTCAGTACAACCGTCCCCCAGCTTAATCCAGTTGCTCGAATCAGCAGGGTGCTGTTTCCAGTGCCACCAGTGGGAAACGCCCAAACAGAATATATGCTCTTCAGTATCGACAAGATCAGGAGAGTTCTCCTGATATGGTCATTGGTACATTACAAGTTTATCATTCACATGTTAATGCTTTGTTAGATACAGGAGATTCTTTGTCCTTTATTACTCCTTATATAGCTGTTAACTTTGGAGTCAGTCCTGAAATTCTAGCAGAGCCCTTCTCAGTATCTACCCCAGTAGGTAAATGCATCATAGCCTGACGGGTACATAGGAACTGTCCGATTATGAAATCTCAGAAAGTTACTTCAGTAGACTTAGTCGAATTAGAGATAACCGATTTTGATGTCATTCTTAGCATGGATTGGCTTCATTCCTACTATGCCTTAATCGACTGCAGAAATAGAATTTTCCAGTTTTAGTTTCCAAATTAGCCCATCCTAGAGTGGAGGGGTAGTACTTTAGCACTTAAGGATCAACTTGTTTCCTACCTAAGGGCAAGAAAAATAATTTCTAAGGGATGTGTCTGTCATCTTGTGCAAGTCAAAGAATCTAGTTTAGAAACTCCTAGTCTTGAGTCAGTTCTAGTAGCATGTGAATTCCCAGATGTGTTTCCCAAAGATCTTCCCAGAGTTTCTCCCAAAAGTGAAATTAATTTCAGAATCGATCTCCTTCTAGATACTCAGCCCATATCTATTCCGCCATATAGAATAGCTCCAGCAGAACTTAAGGAGTTTAAAGAATAGTTGAAGGATCTCCTAAATAAGGGATTTATCAGTCCCAGTGTATCCTTGTGGGTCCACCAGTTTTATTTGTGCAAAAGAAAGATAGTTCTCTCAGAATGTGTATTGACTACCGTCAGTTAAATAAAGTTACGATCAAGAAGTATCCCCTTCCCAGAATCTATGACTTGTTTGACCAACTTCAGGGCGCTAACTATTTTTCTAAGATAGACCTCAGATCAGGCTATCATCAGCTCAGAGTCAGAGAATGTGACATCCCAAAATATCTTTCAGAACTAAGTATGGTCACTTTAAATTCTTAGTCATGTCGTTTATTCTTAGCAATGCCCCAACAACTTTAATGGACTTGATGAACCATGTGTTTAAGCATTACTTGGATATCTTTGTCATAATTTTCATAGATGACATTCTTGTCTACTCCCGCAGTGAGCACGACCATGCAAACTATCTCAGAATAGTATTACAGACCCTCAGAAAGTATCAGCTATTCGCCAAATTCAGCAAGTGTAAATTTTGGATAAAGTCAGTAGCTTTCCCCAACCATATAATTTCTGGTGATGGGATTAGAGTTGTTCCAAACAAGACTGAAGCAGTTAAAAAATGGCCCAGACCCATCTCTCCATTAGATATTAAGAGTTTCTTGGGTTTAGCCGCCTATTACCAATGGTTTGTTGAGGCATTTTTGTCTATTGTATCCCTCATGTCCAGACTGACTTAGAAGAAAGTTAAATGCTAGTGGTCAGATTCTTGTGAAAGGAGTTTTTAGGAGTTGAAGACTCAACTCACTATAGCTCCAGTATTGACTTTACCCGATGGTTCAGATGGCTTTGTTGTATATTGTGATGCTTCCAGGGTCGATTTGGGGTATGTGTTGATGTAGAGGGGAAAGGTTATATCCTACACCTCTAGACATCTTAAGCCCCATGAAAAGAACTACCCCACTCAAGATCTTGAGTTAGCAGTAGTAGTATTTGCCCTAAAAATTTGGAGGCACTATATGTATGGGGTACACGTAGATGTATTCACAAACCATAAGAGCCTCTAGTATGTGTTCTCACAAAAAAACCTAAACCTATGTCAGAGAAGGTGCTTGGAGTTGCTGAAAGACTATGACATAAGTGTTCTGTACCATCTGGGAAAGGCCAATGTAGTGGCTGATGCTCTCAGTAGAATATCTATGGGTAGTGTTGTTCACGTGGGAGATTATAAGAAGATGTTAGTTCAGGAAGTTCATCAGCTTTCCCGACTAGATGTTCGCTTAGTCAATTCAGCAGAAGGTAGTGTATGGGTGGAGAGTAGTTCAAAATCATTCTTGGTTTTTGAGGTGAAGGAAAAGCAGGACAGAGATCCTAGTCTAGTCAAGTTGAAAGAATCAGTCAGAGATCAGAAGTTAGAGGTTTTCTCCTAAGGGGGACATGGTGTATTGTGTTGTTAAGGTCGACTGTGTGTTCCAAGTATTGATGACTTAAGAAAATAAGTTCTTGTAGAATCGTATGGTGCACGCTATTATATTCATCCAGGGGCAACTAAGATGTACCGTGATTTGCAGGAGATCTATTAGTGGAGTGGGATAAAGAGATATATTGTAGAGTTTTTGGCTAAGTGCTCAATATGTCAGTAGGTTAAGATTAAGTATCAAAATCCGAGTAGGTCCATGCAGGAGTTTAGCATTCCCACATAGAAGTGGGAAGAAGTAAACATGGACTTTGTGATGAGTTTGCCTCGTACTCGTCATCAACATAATTTAGTTTGGGTCATTGTAGATAGGATGACCTAATCAACTCATTTCCTACCAGTCCATACCTCATATTCAGCTGAGGAATACGACAAACTCTATATTAGGGAGTTGGTCAGATTGCATGGTGTTCCGTTGTCCATTATCTCAGATAGAGGTACCTAGTTCACCTCTTATTCCTGGAAGGCATTCCAAAGAGGTCTTGGTACCCGAGTTCACCTCAGTACAACCTTTCATCCTCAGATAGATGGTCAAGCAGAAAGGACCATTCAAACTTTAGAGGATATACTGTGAGCGTGTGCGATAGACTTTAAAGGTAATTGGGATGACCACTTTCCTTTGATTGAATTTACATATAATAGTAGCTATCATTCCAACATTCAGATGACTCCATTTAGGGCGCTTTATAGGAGTAGGTGTAGATCATACGCAGATCTACATAGAAAGGAGCTCAAGTTTGAGATTGGTGATTATGTATATTTGAAAACCTCTTATATGAAAGGAGTGAAGAGGTTTGGTAAGAAGGGAAACTCAGTCCCTGATATGTCGGTCCTTATAGAATTCTCAGTCGTTTTGGAAAGGTAGCGTATGAGCTCGAGTTACTTTCAGATTTAGCTTCAGTGTATCAAGTGTTCCACGCCTCCTTACTTAAGAAATGCATAGGTGACCCAACATCCATAGTCCCAAAAGAGGGTGTAGATATCCAGAACAGTCTCTCTTATGACGAGGTTCCAGTCGAAATCCTTGACTATCAGATTCACAGAATGAGGAGCAAAGAAGTCCCCTTAGTCAAAGTTCTTTTTCGGGAATCAGTCCATTGAGGGAGCTACTTGGGAAGAAGCAGATATGTAGAAAAATTATCCTCACCTCTTCTCCACAAACTCAGATTCAGCTCAAGGTAACAATTTTCCTTAAAAACTTACTCAGTTCCATACTCAGATATTCCTCGCGAACTTGGTATCAGTTACCATAGCATATTCAGTCATGCGTCTATGAATCGTGTTCAGTCATGTACTCATGCATCAAACATGTATGTTCAGTATATATAAACTCAGATTATCAGTAATAACAAATATAAAATCATGCATCAAATATGCATGTTCAGTATAAAATTCCAGTATAATAGTAGTCTCAGCCATGAAGTCATGTTTTAGTTGTGTATGTCCAGTACGTACTAGTAGTTTGCCAGTTCTCCCATCATAGTTAGTCTTATTTGAGGATGAGTGTTCCCAAGGGGGAGATATTGTAAGACCCCACAAAATTTTTAGCTTAACTCAGTCCTTTAAGCTTGTTAACGGGGTCCCAGACTTCGAAATTTTTAGCTAAGTATCAAAACTTAGAATCATTTTAGACTTTCAAATTTGGAAGATTTTATTTTCGACCGTCAAACTTGCAATGGACCATCGCCCAAGACATTGCTACTTATGCAGTGAGTCTTTTTTTTGGTCCATGTACGATGGTCAAAACGATGGACTATCGAGCCAGCGACAGACCACTGCATGAGCCATCGCAGATTCCTTTAAGTTATTTTAAGTAATTTTTAAAGGGGTATTTGGGTCTTTTTCCACCCATTTCAACCCCTAATTATATCATACTAAGGCTCATAAGTTGATTACTCATTCACAATAATAAATTAGGATTTTCTCTCAAAGATTTATCCTCAGGAACAAGAAAACCCTATGTGTTTAATTCCAAGTCAAGAATTCAAGTTTTTCTCCATCAATCTTTAAGAAATGAAAACCCACGTATGTCATATGTTTATTCATGGGTCCCTTCACCCATGAAGCTCAAGAATATATTTTAAAATCCAAGATTTGGGTATTTTTGAATGTTTATGATTTAGATTAAAATTAAATTCTTATTGATGATGCTGTGTGGTTTTGATTCATGTTTTAAATTAGATATTCCAATGATTGACCCTAGTATGTGATGATTTACACAATAACCATGATTAAACCCCTTCAAATTATAAGTAGATTAACGTATTCATGATTATTAGATATGTTGATGATTTTATTAACAAAGCATGCTCCCCATGTGTTTGAGTAACTGCCTATGTGAAAGAAAAGTACCATACTAGTATGATAATATGGAATCCCCATTTATGAAAAAGTTTATGCATGTCCAATGTTTGATGAAATGTCATAGTCAATGAATTATGAATATATGTATAGCCATTGTGGTGCTTTAGAACTTGTACTTCATGAAATCTCCAACTTAATGTATTATGAATTGTGATAATGGTTATGTATTCAAGAAAGTCATGTCTTGTTAGTTTGATGCTATCGAATCCTGGGAATATTTGTACCCAACAATTTAGCTGTATGCCTAGAGCCAGTGTCAGTTTCATGATAATCTCAGTAAATCCATGATCAGTAGAATTCAATCAATTACATAACTCTGGAAAATTTAGTAAATTCAGTATTAGTCTAGTAAATCTCAAAATACAAGCAATCTTAGTATTCTCAGTGATCTTAACAAGTTATCAGATCTCAATAATATTCCGTCAGTCAACAAAATTCAGTGAACTCAATTCAGTTCAATCCAGTATATTCAGTTCAGTGTCTATTCAGATTGGAGTAGAATTCAGCATAGAGTGAGCCCAAGGATAGGAATTCTCCTGCGAGTAGAGGGTGTGATTCTTATAATCAATCCTTGCGCTCTAGAACTACGTAGCCAGCGTAGGTTGAGACATCCAACCTGCTAGATGAGGGTAGATAAAGTGTCTTAACCTATTAGATGAGGGCCCCACCATTCTTATTAGAGTACCTATTAGATGAGGGTCACTCACAACTTGTCCTTAGCAGTGGCACTGTATTAAAACCCATCCAATTGGGGTTATAAATCGGACCCCAACTCAGCTATAGTAGCTTATTAGGGGCATGTCAGTTAAAGGACTAATTCCTACAGTTTCAGTTACAGATCAGGATTGTTAGATACAGTCATTCAGTCTAAATAAAAGAACTCAGATAGTTCTTTGGATTTCAAGACTATCAAATACAACTATCTCAGAATAATATGAAACTCAGCTAGTTCCATCAGAACCTAGATTTTCAGATACAGTTGTTCAGTATCAATTATTTTATTTATATAGCTATCAGTATCTCATGTTATCAGTACATCAGACTCAGTAATCATGTTATCATGAACTCAGTTATAGTTGTTATGTAGTCATGCATTGTAATACCCCATACTTCTACCTAGCTTAAAATTATCCCAAGAATGTTAGAAACTAACTTTGAAATATGAATCCATTTTTGTACACATGGAATTTTTATGATATTTACTTTTTATCATGTGGGAAATTGAATTAGCATTCCAACAATACCAATTTCGTTCAAATCTGATATCAGAGTAAAAGGTTATGGACGTTTTACTCAGAGCTGTCAAAATCACCCAGATGCGATGGCCAAGTTGATGGACCATCGATCTAGCGATGGACCATAGACTACACCATCGTAGCAAAGAAAGTGAGTCAACCTTCTGGATAAGGTGCGACGGACAGGTTGACAGACCGTCAAACTTGCTACGAACCGTCGCCCAAGCTGTTGCTACTTAGGCCATGAGTCTTTTTTGGTCCACGTACGACGGTCGAAATGATAGACCATTGAGCCAGCGATAGACCATAGCATGAGCCATCGCATATCCCATTCAGTTATTTTAAGTAAGTATTAAAGGGGTATTTGTATCTTTTTTCACCCGTTTTAACCCCTAATTATATCAGACCAAGGCTCATAAGTTCATTATTCATTTACAACATCAAATTAGTGTTTTCTCTCAAAGATCTATCCTCAAGAAAAAGAAAACCCTACGTGTTTAATGCCAAGTCAAGAATTCAATTTTTCTTCAATAAATTTTCAAGAAATCATAACTCAGATATGTCATATGTTGATTCATAGGTCCCTTTCACCCATGAAGTTCAAGAATCTCTTTTAAAATCGAAGAGTTGAGTATTTGAAAATGTTCATGATTTAAATTGAAATGAAATTCTTGTGCATGATGCTGTGTGGTTTTGATTCATGTTTTAAATTAGATATTCTAATGATTGACCCCGGCATGTGATGATTTGCATAATAACCATGATAAACCCCCTTCAAATTACAAGTTGAATAACGTATCCATGATTATTAGATGTGTTGATGATTTTATAAGCTAAGTATTCTCCTCATGTGTTTAATTAAATGCCTATGTGAAAGAAAAGTTCCATACTTGTATCGTAATACAGAATCCCCATTTATGTATTTAAGCATGTCCTGTGTTTGATGAAATCTCTTAGTCAATGAATTATGAATGTATGTGTAGCCATTGTGGTGCTTTAGTAAATCTCTAACTTAATGTATGGTGTATTGTGATATTGTTTATGTATTCAGGAAAGTCATGTCTTGTTAGTTTCATGCTATCGAGTCCTGGGGGTACTTGTACCCAAGAATTTAGCTGTGTGCTTAGAGCCAGTGTCAGTTTCATAATAATCTCAGTCAAGCCATGATAAGTAAAATTCGGTCAGTTACATAACTTTAGAAAACTTAGTAAATTCAGTATTAATCCAGTAAATCTCAAAATCTCAGTAATCTCAATAATCTCAGTAATCTCAACTAGTTATCAGATCTCAGTAATGTTTCGCCAGTCAACGAAATTCAGTGAACTCAATCCAGTTCAGTCTAGTATATTCTGTTTACTGTCTATTCAGATGGGAGTAGGATTCAGCATCAAGTGAGCCCAAGGATGGGAACTCACCTGTGAGTCGAGAGTGTGATTCCTAGAAGTATTATTTGCGCTCTAGAACTACGTAGCCAGTATATATTGAGACATCAAACCTGCTAGATGAGGGTAGATAATATGGCTTAACCTATTAGATGAGGGTCACACCATTCTCATTAGAGTACCTATTAGATGAGGGTCTCTTACAGCTTGTCCGTACCAGTGGCGCAGAATTGAAACCCTTCCAATTGGGGTTATAGATTGGACCTCAACTCAGCTGTAATAACTTATTAGGGGCATGTCGATTAAAGGACTACTTCCCATAGTTTTAGTTACAGATCAGGATAGTTAGATATAGTCATTCAATCTAAAGAAAAAAACTCAGATAGTTTTTTCGATTTCAGGACTGTTAGATACAGTCAATCAGTATTAGTTACTTTATTTATACAGCTATCAGTATCTCATGTTATCAGTACCCAGACTTAGTAATCATGTTATCATGAACTCAGTTATAGTTATTATGTAGTCATGCATTGTAATGCCCCGTACTTCTACCTAGCTTAAAATTATCCGAAGAATGTTAGAAACTTACTTTAAAATATGAATCTATTTTTATACACGTGGAATTTTTAAGATTTTCACTTTTTATCATGTGAGAAATTGAATTGTCTTTCTAATGATACAAATTATAATTAAATCCGGTATCAGAGAAAAAAGTTATGGACGTTTTACTCAGAGCTGTCAGAATCGCCTAGATGCGACAACCAAGTTGACAGACCATCGATCTAGCGATGGACCATCGCCGACACCAATGTAGCACATAAAGTAAGTCAGCCTTCTGGATAAGGTGCGATAGATAGGTTAATGGACCGTCGAACTTACGACGGACCGTCGCCCAAGCCATCGCTACTTAGACAGTGAGTCTTTTTTTTGGTCCATATACGACGGTTGAAATGATGGACCATCGAGACAGTGATAGGCCGTTGCATGAGCCATTGTAGATCCCATTTAGTTATTTTAAGTAATTTTTAAAGGGGTATTTAGATCTTTTCCACCCATTTTAACCCCTAATTAAATAAAACCAAGACTCATAAGTTCATTATTCATTGATAACATCAAATTAGGGTTTTCTCTCAAAGATCTATCCTCAAGAACAAGAAAACCTTATGTGTTTAGTTCCAAGGCAAGAATTTAAGTTTTCCTCCATCAATCTTTAAGAAATAACAACCAAGGTATGTCATATGTTGTTTCATGGGTCCTTTTCAACCATAAAGCTCAAGAATCTCTTTTAAAATCAAAGATTTTGGTATTTATGAATGTTCATGATTTAAATTGAAATGAAATTCATGTTCATGATGCTGTGAAGATTTGATTCATGTTTTAAATTAGATATTCCAATGATTGACCCTGGTATGTGATGATTTGCATAATAACCATGATAAACCCCCTTTAAATTATAAGTTGATTAACGTATCCATTATTATTAGATGTGTTGATGATTTTATAAGCCAAACTTTCTCCCTATGTTTGATTAAATGCCTATATGGAAGAAAAGTGCCATACTAGTATGATGATATGGAATCCCTATTTATGT
>NC_061119.1:165293327-165307619 GCF_002878395.1 Capsicum annuum
AAAAGAACATCATAATATATCTTTGACTGAAGAACAGAAGTGTTCTCATTGCTCTAGGCATACCATTATTTGAATGAATAAATAAAATTAAGTTGCATCAACTTGTGAAAACTGATTAATAGTCTTCGTCAATGTTGCTCAATGTTTTTTTATTATTGGTACTGCACTAGTGTCGACACGACTTGAGTGTGTGTGTGGGATTGGTACCAGATTTGGTCGCCTAATTTAGTACTTTTACAAAATTCAACAACGAAATTTGGGGCCAATACAATGAATTCTATAATAATCACAAATGGTAGGGTATATTTGAAGAAAATGGAATAGCTTATACTTAGAAATTTGTATTTCAAAACTTTTTTTTTATCTCCTTTTGGTATTATCCTTTTGATCAATATTTGATCCTAGATATATGTTGTATAATGTCTCAAAATTTAAATCTCTTTACTCAACGAGCTATGGGAACCGAAATCTTCTGATAACTTTGGATACCTTGAACTTGATCAAGAGTATTAAAACTGGCAGAGAAGGTTAGTATGATGATGCTATTCGTAAATTTAGTAGGAACGGAATATGTACGTCACTTCTCTGCCTTTGAGCGCCTTAAAATAAATCACCGGCTTCTCTAATTTACAACTTCATTTGGATCAATGAAGTTACTTTCAAGATCTCTTTATTTTTATTTTTATTTTTATGTGGAAGCTCCTTATGAATAACCTTACAATTGAAGCATCTTTGTCCATATTTAATATTAACATGGCCCAGAGTTGTTGACAGGATAACTTGTACTAAAATAGATAACCATGTTTTTTCAATAAATAGGCCAAGCAAACCTGGGACATTATCTCGAGGCCTCTGGAATGGAATCTCACAGGGAACACAGTTCAATCAATTATTTGGCAGTTATGGAGACAAAAACCACGAAACATCATTCATAAAATTCTTATTTCTTATTGCTCTGGCTATATTATGCTAGGTAATTTGAAAATTAAGATGTATGAAACAATATGAGCATAAAAAAGATAATTGCCTCAAATATTTGTTTTCAATCTTTGTTTCAGATAAGAGTGGAAAGAAATTCAAATTTATAGACTACACCAAGAATCGGAGCAGATTTTGTCTCATGGCAGAAAACATAAAAGGAGTGATCACGAGCTAGATGCTCAAATGGATCAAACCAACCGACAATATTTGGAAGATTGACATTGATGAAATTTACATGAAGAACCAAAATAGTGTAGGAGCTATTGGTATTGTTAGGAACACAATTGGGAACATGATTATGTCTTTCTCATATCGTATTCAATTCTGCTTTCACAACAAAAGTGAAGCTCATGACGCTTTAATAGGCATTTCTTAGTGTGTTAATCAAGAGTTTGAGGCTCTAGAAGTGGAATTGGACTCCATGATTGTGGTTTAGATGATTAATTATATTGTTCAACCTCCTTGGAGGATACATAAATATATTGACGAAATACAATCAAAGATTTCGCAAAAAAGCATAACAGTTAAAACTATTACAAAGAAGGTAAAAAAGTAGATGATGCTCTTGCCAAATATACTACTCAATTCTTTTGTATAAAGGTTATCTGATAATAGCATCTAGAGGCCCTCTGATGATGAACAAAATGGATTTCCCAGCCTTAAGGAGAAGAATAAAGAAAACTACAACCAGGCATTTCGATCCTTCTTGAATTATCTGCTAAGTAAATGTATTAACTAATAGTTTCTCTTATAAGTCGACTCGTTCCAACCCATATTAACATTTTGAGGATATAGCCCATCTTCAGCCCTGATCCTATAATATATGGATTTTGGTCTCATTCATCCCTCTTAGGGTATTGGCCATAATCCTTAGATATGAAAATTCTAGGCATTTCCATATGTGATTAGAAAATTGTTTCACTTTTTATATCTCCAAATTTCATTCTACGACAATGTTCTTGATGATTGGTGCTGATTTGGCATGTTATGCTAAGTGTTGTCAACTTAGCATTGTTTCCCCAAAAAATTCGAGAGTTCATAAGCTAGTTGTAGTGTGTGGTTGAGCTTTAATTTAACATAATATAAGGATACAACATCCATGATTCTAGGGATATTTCATCGACCACTTATGTATTATATATTTTGCTTTGTAAATGAAAAATTGATTATACTTTCTCTAGATTTTCTTTCCATTTTTCATGTTTGTTTCCTCTTTCTCACCTTCAATTGGTATCAGATCTAGGTCGAGAAGGAGCAAGGAAGCAAAGGCACATCACTTTGAAGGAAAGACTTCTCTTTTATTCTCCATCCCAGTTTATTGACCTATTATGCAGCACATACAACTTTGATATTCTTTCCTCAGCTTCAGTATTATTTACTATACCTCGGCATTATGGGGACCAGAAATAACATAAAATTTTTACATCAATAGAGAAGAATTTGTAGTCATATGTAGTTCTTCCCATTGTTTAATATCTTGTTTGTCCAATATGACGATATGTTGATAGTTGTTAACATATAACTCTTGAGTAGAAATTTGGTTCATATGAATGGTTGATTAAATGTACAATGCTTCCAGACCTTGTGGCATTTATAACACACTCATCATCTACTCGAAACATGTATGTTCCCGCACCCACTAGTGAGTTGTAAATTAGGTACTCTCTTCGGTCAACAGTAGGAGGTCTAACAAGGTCTCAAATATAGACAATTACCCTGTCTTCTGCTTCATGAGGAAACTTCGCAAATATGCAAAAGCCATGTATTACATATTTCCTAAATTCCAGTCTTTTTCTAATTTTTTCTTTCAACTAGGTATTCCTAGACTATCCTATATAATTGGGCAATTCTGTGCAGAGATATTCTTGATAAGAATAGGAATTGGGGTGCAAAAGGTAGAAGAAATAGCAAGGGCTAGATCAAAAGTACATTTGATCAATAATTCACGTGACCCAAATCGCTACTCAAGAGTTATAAATGTCAACAATAATCAACATATCATCATATTTGCCAAACGAGATATTACACAATGGGATGAACTGACATATGATTACAGATTCTTATCTATCAATATACATCATACGTGTTGTTATGGGTCCCTAAGATGCGGTGGTGTGGTAAATGATACTAAAACTAAGGAAAGAATATCGAAACAATATGCGCCGTCCAATAAGTTAATAGACTGGGATGGAGAATAAAATAGAAATTTTTCCTTTGAAGTGACGTTCCTTTGATTTCTTGATCCTTCTCGCAGCTTGGCTACTTCAACCTAGCTCACATAACAACTGAAGGAGAAAAAGAAAAAACAAATATGAAAAAGGGAAAGAAAATCTGGAGATAGTATAATAGATTTTTCATTCATACAATATAATATATAATACACAAGTGGTTTGTAACATATCTCTAAAATCCTAGATGTTGTCTCCTTATATTGTGTTGAAATAAAGCTCAACCTGAAACTACAACTAGCTTATTAACTCTAGAACATTACAGAAAAAAAGTTTTTCCTGTAGTGTTTCTCAGGTCATCGTGTGACACAACCCATTCACTATGAATAAACCCCAAAATTTCATAGACGTGGTTCTTTTATAGAACACACAATAATCAACGGTGCCCTATATGTGCGTCAAAATTCTTTTGGATACTTTGAGGTGAGTTTCTCATATGATGAAAGGATAAACATTGATAGAGCACTTCTATCCTATATAATATCAGGCCTCATGGTTGATAGATACAATAGGGAACCAATAAAACCTCTATAAAATGAAGCATCAACGAAACCAGACTCATCCTTCTTTAGTTTCTCTCCCTGAACTCCAGGCGTACTTACTAGTTTGCATTTTCAAGATTAAACTTTTTAAAATTTTCAGCAGCATATTTCTTTTGAGAAGAAAAAATTCCTCCAGAAACTTGACTAACATCCATTCTCAAGAAATAAGACATCTTTCCAAGATCATTTATTTCAAATAGCTTCTTCGTTTTCTCTCTGACGTCTATGATAGATTTTGTGCAATTTCCAGTGACCAAAAAATTACCAATATAGGGTGATACTATGAAAAAATTATCATTTTGAAGTCTAATATACAAGGTTGCTTTGTTGAAACTTCTATTAGATTCCAAATTTAATAAGTAACTATGAATCCATGCAAACCAGGACCTAGGTGCCTGTTTCTAGCCATAAAGTGATTTTCTTAACAAGTACACCTTATTGCTAGATCCTATAAAATTTTTAGGCTTCTCTACAGAAGTTTTATCTTCAAGAAACCTATTAAGAAATGCACTTTATGGCATGAAATCGGCACTAGGGCAAAATTTGTTAGATTGCCTCTTATACTAACATCCTTGAGAGAGATTATCAATATCAACATCTTAAACAACAACCCATCATTGAAATACATACGTATTATACATGAACAGAGGAGAAAAGATTTTATGTGTGAAACCATTAGTGTTTATACTACATAGGCAGCACATAATAGATTGAAAGCTTATTCTGTTCTAACTATGACATAAAACAAAATAGATATTATAGACTATACATCAAATCGTTACCATTTACAAAGTACGAAATCACCAATAGGTAATACATAAACAAGCTTATTCCTAAAATATTAATTTAACAAACGAAACAAAAACTGTCAATTTTATTGAATGCTCTCTCAAGTTGAGAGTTTTGTTATTAAATAAAAAGACTTCTCCTAGTATATCCCTATAGATCTACAATGAATCCCCTGATATCTTCCACGTATCCTCTAATATTTATCATTTCTAGCTATTAATTTCTAAGAATATCTCTTGTATCTAAGTATTAAAAGCTATTTACACAAATATTTACAAAGATTACAGATTTATAACTAAAATTTATCCACTGAAATCTGTCCAAATAGCTAGATAGATATGATTTGTCTATTATCCTATAATCCCCTCTTATGTTGATGTCGATTAACAAGAAGCATCATTTCCCACTAGATACTGATGGTATTATCTTACCATGGATTTTGTAAATGTATTAGAGATTTGAAGATCACTAGGCACATGTGGATGAGTAATGAAACTCTTATCTACATATTATATTTATTATAAGATGAGATAATTTAGAGAATTCTGCATGTTTTCTATTAAGAAAGATAATTGAATATATACACAGTTATTTACAACAAATTGCAAAAGAATAGGAAGATAGTATAGCTAAGGTATGACACTAAGCCATTATCCTAAAATATAGCTAACAAACTTATCTATCCTAATTTATCTCTAACACGCCCTCAAGCTAAGAAGGTTTGTCCAAGATTTTTAGCTTGCCTTTGATAAATTGAAACTGGCTGGTGGATATGGGCTTTGTAAATTTATCTACCAATTGATCGATAGAGGAAATGAATTGCCCTAATATATGAATAGCCTTTACTTGTTCTCTAATAAAATGAAAGTCAACTTTGATATGCATCATTCAAGTATTAAAACATGGATTAACTGCTAGATATGAAGCTCTAATGTTGTCACACCAGATGATCATGGGATGATTGGTTGGTTATTTAAGTTCTTGAAGAAGAGAACAAAGCCAAATTGTTTCTGTTGTGGTATTGGTGACGGATCAATATTCATCCTCGGTTGATGATCGAGCAACTATTGGTTGCTTCTTTGTTAACCAAGATATTAGATTCTATCCCACATACACAACAAAACCTCCTATCATCTTGGTTGCCCACCCAATAAGTATCACAAAAGGCCTGAAGTTGGGAATTGTTTGAGTGAGTAATAAATAGTCCTTGATTTAAGGTTGCTTTGGCATACCAAATAACACGTTTGTAAGCTATCCAGAGCGTGATTGTTGGTGCATATAAAAATTAGCACAATTTATTCACAACAAATGCAAAGTCAAGATGAGTCATACAAGTGTATTGTAATGCTCCTATGGTTCTCCTGTAAAGCTTGGGATCAACCAGAGGTTTGCCTTCATGAAGTTACAAATTATATGTGCTAGCCACATGAGACTTTATAGAAGTGGAATATTCCATGTGAGTAGTCGTGAGAAGATCCTGAAGGTATTTTTTTGAGAAAGAATAATACCATTTCTCATATATCTAACTTCAATTCCAATGAAGTAGTGAAGTTTTCCTAGATCTCGCAACTTCAATTATTTGGACAACTGAGTTATGCAGGTATGATCTGCATTGTAGTTACTTCTTGTGATAATAGTATCATTGACATTGATGAGGATATAAGAACATCACTATTGTGGTGTTTGATAAAGAGCGAGAAGTCGGTATAAGAGCCTGCACAACCAATTGTTAGAAAATAAGAACTTCGTCTGTGAAACCAACCCCGTGGGGCTTGTTTAAGGCCATAAATTGATTTCTTTAATGTGCACACATAATCAGGACATCGTTGATCATTAAAGACAAGAGATTAAGACATATACATTTCCTCTTCTAAGGTTCTATTGAGAAATACGTTAGAAATTTCCAATTGTTGAAGAGTCCATTTATTAAAGATTGCAAAGAAAAGAACACATCAGAACATTGTAGGCTTGATAATCGAACTGAAAGTGGCATCATAAGATACTCCCTCAACTTGATTATATCCTTTGTCTACCAAGTGATCCTTGCAACGCTCAATGCTGCCATCAAGATAGTGTTTAAGTTGAAAAACCCACTTGCAACCCACAACATTGTAATTTTATGATTTTGAAACAAGTTCCCACATTTGATGTTAAATCAAAGCAGTTATTTCAGAGCTCATAGCCTCTCTCCATGGTGGAGAAATTCATAATCTGTTGGAGTTCCAAGATGTTTTTAAAATGGGGAGACATGTTGAAGCACTTGAGTTGGGAGCCTGTTAATTAAATATGTAGCAGTGTGCATAGCGAATTTCCAAAATCTGGATAGAACTGCAGCAGGAGCAAGCAGAGTGAGGCATGTATCCATTAGGTTTTGGATTTTTCTTTCAACTTGACCATTTTGCTGGGGTGTGTGAGGGAAAGTAATGCGATGTTGAATGCTATTTTCCTTCAGATAAGTATTGATGGGACAAAATTCATCACCCCAATATGATTGGAAATTAATGATTTTGGTTTGAAACTATTTTCAACCAATTTAAGAAATTCGACAAAACTACAAAGAACTCCATGTTTTTGCTTAGTTGGAAATAATAAACAATAATAAGAGAAGTCATCCACAAATAGAACAAAATAGTTTTCTCTATAAAAAGATAAGTTGAGAGATGGTCCCCACATATCTCCATGAATCAATTTCAATGGTTTACTAGTAATAGAGCTAGTGATAAGTAAAGAAATCTGACAATGTTTGCCTAAACAACAAGCTTCATAGAGGCTTGATGATTTTATTAAATTACTAGGAGAACAGAACTTATTAACAATAAACGAAACAATTGATTGTTGAGGATGACCAAGCCGAGCATGCCAAATAGGTGCAGCAATTCAAACTGATTTAAAAGCCTTGGTCGGGCCGATAAGGTTCTTGAATGCAGAAATAAGAAGCTTGTAAACTCCATCAGTAGTTAGTCCCTTTGAGAACTATTATTTATTTGTCTGATGCTTCACAGTAAACCCAACAGAGTTAATTTTAAAAGAGTTGTGATTGTCTTTGGCAAATTGATTAACAGACAACAATTGTTGTTGTAGGGCAGGCACATATAAATCATTTCTCAAATGAAACTATTATTACTAGAAGATAGTGTAGTGTGACTCTGTATTTAATGTGCAAAGCATATCCATTACCTATAGTGACCGTGTCAGGCCCTTTGTACTCCTCTGAGATTTCAAGTCCAGGCAAATCAGGAGTCATATGATGAAAAACAGTAGTGTCAAAAACAAATCATTAGAAGAGGCAGTAATGTTTGAGGCATTGGATGTGATATTATCGTGATTATAACATTTACGACACCACTTAGCTTGATGATTGTTGAGTCCACAGATCTGACAATGATTAGGAAATACCTTCTTGTTTCCAATTGAGGACACACCATTATTTTTTTAACTACTATTTTTTGGGAGCATTGATTTGATGGACATGTAGTTGGAGTGTCTTGTTGAGCCATATTGGCTATAATAGAGATTGGTTTGTGAGAGTTCTATAAGAGAATCTCATGAGCTATAAGTCTACTAGAAAGATCAAAAAATGATAGCTGTGACTTCTCGGCAGATAACGTTACAATGACCAGATGATAATCAAAGGGAAGTAAGTGAAAAATGTGGCATTAAACTCATCTTAAGAGATAGATATGCCAGCCGCGACAAGATCATCAGTGATAGATTTAGCTTCGCAAAGAAATTGAGCCAGTGATTTTTCACCAAGAGTTATGTTTTGCAAGGTGATAAGTAATTGGACTCTTCTAGCACTGTTGCATATGCCAAAGGGATTTGACAGAGCGGTCCATACTTCAAAGACAGTATCTAAACTAGTCACATAAGGAAAAATTTCCTTAATTAAAGATGATAAGATCCAACTTAGAAAAAATTGGTCTTCTTGTGACCACTTTAGCTAATCAGAGTTTGGTTCTGATTGATTTGTTATTGTATTGATGATAGTGGAGGGAGGTGCCAGTGTACTATTGATAAAATTACATTGTAACATTTGTTGATAGGAAGAAATTGAGTTTTCCAAGTTAGGTATTTTGTTGGTTTGAGTTTTATAGAAAAAGAAAGATGAGCATGAGGTAAAGTAACAAAAAGACTTAGAGTGGTTAATATCATTGCTGCTGTAGAGGTGAAATCTTAAAGTTGAGAGGAAGATTCCATGGTAGGCTCTAGTACCATGTTACAAGTGAGATAATTTAGAGAATTTTTCATGTTTTCTATTGAGAAAGATAATTGAATATATACACGGTTGTTTACAACAAACTGCCAAAGAATAGGATGATAGTATAGCTAACTCATGACACTAAGACAATATCCTAAAATATTACTAACCATACTTATCTATCCTAATTTATCTCTAACAATATTATATAATGACAATCTGTTTCATTGTTTTTGGATTTTTCATGATAAACCAGATTGGTAGCAATCTGAATAAAACTTGTTATCATTACAGAGAGGAGTAGGATTAGATTGAGTTAGTCTAATTTTTGCAAGTAAACAATAAAGAAAAACAATCTTGAAGAAAGCAGTAGACATTACTTGGTATTCAAATTCGGATGAAGATTTTGAAACACGGTCTTTCTCCTTGCTCTTCTAAGATATCAAGAAATCTCTAAGAAATATGCATCAACTCATGATAGAGCGATAGGTATTAGGACATCTTGCTCAATCACAATTACTAAATGCGTTAAGATTAATTCGAGAACTGCTAGGAAAGAAAAATCCACGAGTAGATGTTCCCAAGAGATATTGAATGATGCAATTGACAGAAACCAAAAGGAAATGATGGGAGCCTGCATAAATTAACTCACTTGTGGAACTGCAAAAGAGATATTGGGCCTAGTAATAGTAAAATAGTTTAGGATCCCAACTAATTTCCAATAAAAAGTTGGAACAATCAGAAGATCTCATTCCGCACGATGAAACTTTACATTCAATTCCAATGAAATATTTGCAAAGAAAGATTCTTAAAGACCAGCCAAAGTAATCAAATCTTGAATATATTTTTGTTGGTTCAAGAAAACACCTAAAGAATCACAATGAACTTCAAACCCTAAAAAGGTTGTAAGAACACTAAGATCTTTCATATGAAAGAATACTTTATATGAATGTTACAAATTACTTGAAATGAGAATGTGAAACAAATGGTGAAATGACACAAACATCACTATAAATTACATCAAAACACTTCGAAGCATGACTATAAAGTTTTGGAAAAAGGAGAGTTTTACTTTTGCCTAATTTACAACTAGAACAATCAATGAAAGCAACTGAAAATTGTTTTCTATTTCCTAATAGACCAGAATTTTATATATGAGACAACATAATAGAATTAGGATGCCATATATATTTAGCCAAACCTCTGTCTTACTGGTTGTAGTAGTTCAAGAGTCATGACCCAAATTGGTGCCTTGGCCGCGACGGACATCCCAAAACAATGATGGCCTGTGATGACCCCTTAGCCTTACCTTATAAGCACCACATACTAAAGAATTTGTGTAATCCAACCAATTAAATGTAAAGTTCGATAAAACAATAGAATGAAACTCAAGCAAAAAAATCAAATCTGCAAACAGTTACCAACACCGTCTACAAAGCCTCTAACCTTAAGTCACCTACTATGTATGGACATTACCTAGACTATTACATGAAAACCAAAAGTACCAAAATGAAAACATAACAAAAAATTAACAATGTCTTTTGAATGATATAAGGCTCACCACTTCTCATCAGCTGTCTAAAAGAGGAAATGATCGCCTTAGTGCTTCACAGAATCATGGGAAGGTCTCCAAACCTACATAATGAAATGATATAGCACTTGGGGATGACCTATGAGGAAAGTACTGGCATGCAACCTAGAGAAAGGGATACACCGTTCTTTTACAAAAACCAGTCATAAAACACATAATCATCATCCATGGTAACCATAAAATTAGGTGAGGTATACGAGGAAGATAAAGACATAATCATTAAAATTTAGTCTTTCACTATGTAGATTTTTACCAACATATAGTAACCCACATGCTATATGGATCCGGTTCCTCTAACTAGTGGGGCCTCAGTTCAAGTTTACGACAAGAATTCAGGATAGGCCAAAGTCACCAATAGTCAATAGCCTCTATATTATCTATATATTATGGACATTATTTGTTGTCAAATTAAGGCACGACATTCCTGTATTGGCAAAACAAAGGTTTTATGAATTAGTAACAAGGACGTTTTCCTTCTCGGTGAAGCTACACAATTCCCATTAAAGCCTAATTAAAATATTATCATACCCTTGATAGTGGAGTCTTTCATTATCGTGTTCTATATTCGCATCATCGTACCAAGACTTGAAAGCCATTCCTATTATGACGTACCATTTCCCATAAAATATTTTTTACTCCAAATTTCATTTTAAAATCCATAACCATATCCACCGAGGGCTTCGAAAGAGCCATTTAAACCTTTTATCATTTTATATCAGGAAATAATTCAAGAGATGATTTAAACACCATAAGATCCTTACTAAAAACAAATTATGAAATGGGTTGAGATTCATATCTTCGTCAGCAAAACCCATAAATTTATGAAACCATATTATCAATTCCATAATTTTTATGTAACATATATCATTTTCAAAACCCACCATTAACACATGGGAAAACCATTAAAATAGGGGGAAACTAATATAAAGCTTTCACAGTCAAATTTCCTAAACCCGAGTTTCAAATAATCATCATAATGTATAATTACGAAGTAAATTATATAATAATGTTTAAATTAAAGGAGTGTTCAACATGCCTTTTCGATGGAAAATTCCGTGATAAAAGCAAGAGAGATGAGCCCTAATCTTTGAACCCTTACCTTTTCGCTCCTAGTTGTATTAGGAAATGTTGAATGACCTTTCTAAGTGATTTCTATCTTATTTAGGGACTTAGAAATTTTTAGGGATGTATGGGATTGGTTCAATATGTTTGTGATGACCTAAACACCCCGAAATAATGTTTAAAACATCATCTTATTGATAAAAAGGAAGGGATTTATGATGTGAGCGCCAATACAAAGGGAAAGTATCATGGGTCGAGGACCAATGCAAGATAACCCTCATACCACGCGAGGCCCATTGTGCAGGCGAGGGAGTGTCCCCTCACACAGACCCTTGTGATGTAGGGCAATTGAATGATGGTCCCTTTATGATGCCTGACCATTTTTCAGATCTTAAACCTCTTCAAAGCGTCTAACCCCTTACCTAAGTGTTTTGCGCTCAATTTAGGGGTCATGTGAGCTCGTTTTAGCTATATTTAGATTCCCCAAAACTATGGGTTTTACATTATCTCCACTTATGATAATTTGTCCCCAAAATGTTAGGTCACTCATAGCATGATACAACAAAGAACATATAGGGATTTTGAGTATGAAGTCAAATGGACTAAGAAAAAAACATGAGATTTATACCTCAAGCAACCTAACCCGATGATAGAAATAAGAAGCGATAGTTAGATTTCATATCCTCCTCTGATTCCCAAGTAGCTTTCTCTACTTTTTGGTTCCTCTATAGAAACTTTAATAAAGGTATCTCCTTGGTTCTTAATCTTTGAACTTGTTTATCTAGTATTTTGATAGGAATTTCTTTATAAGAGAAATAATTCTTCACACCAATATCCTCTATGGTCACAATCAAGGAAGGATCAACCACATATTTCATGAGCATGGATTTATATGAAATATAGGATGAACTAATGTCAAGTTCGCTGGTAAGTCCAACTTGTAAGCAACATTTCCAACTCTTCTTTGAATATAATCCGGACCAATGTAATAGGGATTGATCTTCGTTTTTCTCCTAAAACTCATGCTCCCTTCATAGGAGAGGCCTTTAAAAATACCCAATCATCAACCTCAAACTCTATCACCCTTCGCCTCACATCCGTATAAGAATTTTGGCAAATCTGAGCGGCATTAAACCTCTTTAAACCAATCTTGACCTTCTACATCTCTTGATGCACCAAATCGGGTCCAAACAATCTAGTCTTACCCACCTTATAATATCTAATCAGTGAACTAAATCACCTACAATAAAGTGCCTTAAAAGAAGCCACTTGAATGCTAGAATGATAACTATTATTACAAGCAAACTCAATAAGTGTCAAGTGATCAACCCAACTTTCTTTACGGTCCATTACATATGCCCTAAGAATATTTTCAAGAGTCTGAATAGTACACTCTGCTTGCCCATACATTTGACGGAGGAAAATGGTACTAAGGTTTACCTAATTGCTTTAAAGATCGCCAAAAATAAGAAGAAAAATATGTACCTTAGTCGGATTAATAGACACCAGGGTCCATGCAACCAGACTATCCCTGAAATGAATGACTTTGCATAATCCACTCCCAACAACATAGTCCTCACATGAAGAAAATGAGCGGACTTAGTCATTCTAATAACAATGACCCAGATTGAATCATACTGATTTAGGGGCCGAAGAAGGCCAGTAAAAGAATAAATGTTAATCATTTCCTATATCCATATGGGTAGAGCTATTACTTGGGATATGCCACCCAGTCTCAAATGCTTAACCTTGACATGCTGACAATTCATAAGTTTAGCAACAAAATTCACTACATCTCTCTTCATGTTACTATTCCACTAGTACATATCATTCAAATGATGAAACATCTTCATCAAACTAGTATGAAGTGTATACCTAGACATATGAGCCTCGATCAAAATCTTCTCTTGTATCCTATCTACATCAGAAATGCATAATCTTCCTTGCTACCTCAGAACACCATCTCTACCAATTTTGAAAGCCATTACATTTTGTTAAACCACATCATATTTTTTAAACATAAGTATTGGATCATGGAATAGTTTCTCCTTAAATTCATCCTTAAGAAATGATTTGGCCACTTCATGAACAACCACTTCCATGTCCTTAGAGACTAATCGGCGGATTCCCATATCAGCTAGTCGGTGAATGTATTTCACAAAACCTCTTTTATTTTCCTAAACATGAGACAAAATCCCCAAGGATAACATGCTAAGAGCATCACTAATAATATTAGGTTTACCTAGGTGGTAGTGCAAATTTATGTTGTAATCCTTTAGAAATTCAAACTACCTTATCTGCTTGAGGTTCAATTCTTTCGATGTCAACACGTATTGTGAACTATTATGGTCCAAATAGATATCGACATTAACTCTGTACAAATTGTGACAAAAAGTTTTCAATTAAAAAACTATATTTATTAACTCTAGATCATGAGTTGGGTAATTCCTCTTATGCATCTTTAGTTGTCTGTAAGCATAAGCTATAACCTTTTCCTACTGGATCAGTACACAACCAAGTCAAACTTGGGATGTGTCATTATACACCACAAAACTCTCTATACCTTTCAGAAGCATCAAGTTAGTGGTAGTGAACAAACTCTCATTCAGTTTGACAAAGGTACCCTCACAAGCATCAAACCATAAAAACATTACGTTCTTCCAAGTCAATCTCAAAAGCAAAGAAATGATAAATGAGAAGCTCTCCACAAACCTCCTATAATAACCTTCCATACCCAAGAAGCTCTTAATGTTGGTTTGAGTCGTGGGTCTTGGCCTTCTTTACTGCCTTGGCCATATTTTTACCGCATCTATATTTGGTGGATTAACTTTAATCCCTTCACTAGAGACATTACCAAGAAAAGTGACAACACTCAACAAGAATTCACATTTAGGAAATTTT
>NC_061119.1:165310619-165426613 GCF_002878395.1 Capsicum annuum
CAAGAAAAGTGACAACACTCAACAAGAATTCACATTTAGGAAATTTTTCATGACTCTTGATCATAATGGTCTACAACACAATATAGAGGTGATTGACATGATCCTACTCACATTTAGAATGTACAAAGAAATCATCGATAAATACTATGATGAACAAATCTAGAAACCATCTAAATACCATGTTCATAAGGTTAATGAAAGCATCCAGAACATTAGACAATCCAAAAAATATGACTAAGAATTCTTAATGGCCATAACTATCCGTAAGGCATTCTTGGAAATGTCTTCTTACTTAATCTTTAACTAGTGTTAGCCCGAACGGAAGTCTATTTTTGAGAAACACATAGAGCCCTAAAGTTGATAAAAGAGATCATAAGTCCTTAGTTGGGGGTACTTATTTTTCATGGTGACTTTATTCAGGTGGTGGGAATCTACACACATACGAAAAGACCCATCTTTTTTCCACACAAAAAGTACATAAGCACCCCAAGGAGAAATACTAGAGTGGATGAAGCCCTTATCAAAAAGGTCTTTTAACTATTTCTTTAACACTTTCAGATCTATAAGAGCCATTCTATATGGTGGAATAGAGATGGGATGAGTATAGAGAAGAAGATAGATCCCAAAGTCTATTTCCTTATCAGAAGGTATTTTAGGAAGATCATCGAAAAAGACTTTGGGAAACTCATAAGACACAGGAACAAACTTAAAGGAGGGGATTTCAAAGGTAGAACCTTTGACCCAACCAAATGATACAGACACCCTTAGATATCATTTTTTGAGTTTTAAGATAAGAAATAAATTTCCCCTTAATTACGAGTGAACCCCCTCAAATTCTATCATCGGCTTATTAGGAAAACTAAAAGTGACCTTTTGGTTATATAGTCCAAGGTAGGATAGCATGAGTAAAGTTATCCCTAATATTACATCAAATCCACCATATAGATCTTTAACTAATATACCACCATCTCCCAAAGAAAGATGGACATAATACAACCCTTATAAAATATTCAAGCAATAATGGAGTTAGATATCGGGGTATAAATTAAGAAGAGATGAGAAATATTTTTTGGACAAAAACTAAAGTTTACAGCCACATAAGGAGTCACATAGGAGAGGGTGGAACTGGGATCAACCAATACATAAACAATCATGGGAGAAAGGCTATAACATACTTATGACAACATTTAGAGATGCCTTGGTATTATGATGAGTATAAAATGCATATAAGATATTAAGACCATTTCCCCCCTTCATGGAAGGAGCTAAAGAAGATGCAATCTGGAACTTATTAGCCCAGGTGCATCCTTAGATGAAGATAAATCTTGCTGCATATGTCCTGGATGGCCACAATTAAAGCGCATGTTCATTTCCATATGGTATTACCCATGGTGAGGATTCCCACAAATTCTACAAGGAGCGTATGATGGGGCTGAATTAGCAACATTGGTTTGAGACTTGACACCCTGCACCCTAAGGTTATTACTAGTCTGGAATCGTGTAACACCCCAACTTAAGAAGGAGTCCCAAATTAGAAAAACACAGGAGGGATGCTGGGTATATAAGTAAGAAAGCCTTACTCCCTAGTGATGAATTTTAAAGTTGTGCAATCCTAGGCCCAGAGCGAACAATATCACTAGTGGGTTGGGGAGTTATAAGGGTCTCTCAGGCCATGATGGTTTGGGGATGCCCATCGCGGCTCGGGTCGTGACAGAATAGAATCAGAGCCACTCTTGTGTTGTCCTTGTTGATTTGGCATAAAGTTCAAACTGAGTGTAGGAAAATCATGGTAAGGAAGGGAAAAACTCAGTCCTGAGTATAGGTAAATCCCATTCGGTGGGTCAAACCTCACCGAGGACACAGAGTCCATAAGTAGGGTGTATATAACACCCCAACTTAGGAATGAGTCCTACATTGGCAAAACACATGAGGGATGTTGGGTATATAAGTAAGAAAGTCTTACTCCCTAGGGATGTATTTTAAAGCCGTACGAGCCTGGGCGAAGAGTGGACAATATCACTTGTTGGTTAGGGAGTTACAAGGGTCTCTTGTGCCATGATAGTTTGAGATGCCCATCGTGGCTCGGGTCATGACAAATCGATAACCACTTAAAGGCTTGTGGGAAGATCACTAGTAGACGGATGAGAATTTGTAACGCTCCAAAAATCTATCCCTAGACGTCACACGGTGCTTAGGACCACAAGTGAGCCCAAGTAACCCATGAACTAGCATACAGTTAAACAACTGATAAAATATGTATAATATGACTGAGTTTGCTTTGCTGAAACATAAAATTAATGGAATCTATGAAATTACAGTAAAATACAAACTTTACATTATGATAAAGTCTGAAAAAAGGACTGAATTTACATAACTGACTCTAACTAACGTCTATGAAGCCTCTACTATACTGACTATAGATATCTAGGATGCGACCCTAACTACCACTAATCAATACATAGGAGTAGGAAATTAAAGTATATAAATAACATCTAACTAAAGTGCCCAAAGTAGAAGGACTCATCATCTGCTGGCTGGAATATTTAACTATCTGATTCTAACTTTACATACCATGACTTGTACCTATATTATGTGATAATGTAGCTTATAAACGTATATGTGGATCAGTACTTTGAAGATGTACTGAGTATATGGGGGTGAATACATAAGTAAAACATCATCATCACATTTTATAAAATCATGTATGCTAAATGTAAATGACTCACATAGGCTTGAGTAATTTGAAATCTGAAGATCATAAATCATGAATAGTAAAGCATATAGTATAAATCTTGTGAGTCATAATACTTAGTTCTAAAATCTATATTTCTGTTCTATTCTCAAATCATATAGGCTAAGGGCTCACCTTTTTATGTCTGAAACTAGAAGCTGTAATTCTGTAATTTGAAATCTTAATTAAAATAATATCTGAGTAAGTTTGTGAGCCTTTACAATTAGTTTTTCTAAAAGCTTTTCTATTAATCTTTTCTGTTATCTAGGAAGGAGGTTCTATTACCTGACATAAGCCATGTGAGCTAGAGGAGTCCAATGTCTTGACCTTCTAAGGAAGAAACCTTACGTTGGGGAGAGGTGTCATACTCTTACCAGGGAGTATAACCTAATCTAGATGATCGATCACAAGCTAAAACTATCATCCATATAGAAATGGGAAAATCTGATAATCTATACCTACGATGGCTACATAGTTTTATTGAAGATAGGGCACACTAATGCAACACATCCCGCTCGGTGCTAAATACTACTCCCTCTTAAATTTTTATGCTCAAACCATTAGAAATTTAATTTTTAAAACTAGCATAAGGATTTATATGAAAACCAGTTACGCATTTATCTGAGTAAATCTGTAAATAAAGTTGTTCTGAGTTTTGTAACTATAACATCTGTAGTGGATTCCAAAGCTAAACCAATGATTGAAAGATCAAAGATTTACTAAAAAATTGTAAATAATCTGCTTAAAGCATCATCTTTCTTGAAGTAATAATACTAAATCTTGGCATAAATAAACCCATGCGTCAATATCATGTTAAAACATCTTAAAATTCATGCTTGGTAATATAAACATTTATAATTCTTCATAAAATCTGGCAATTTCAGCAATATGCATGAAAATATGAACATAATCATGGAATTCAACTTTTAAATCATTGGAAATATCATAAACTTGAAAATAACAATGATGGGTGTAAACCCTAACTTGAATTTCACAGGAAATCATATAAAATTCAGTAAATTTGAATTTAAAATAAATTTTAGGCACAAGGACGAAAGGATTATCCTTGTTGAAATATTCCACATACCTTAATTAATGATCTTAGATGAAAAGCTTGAATCTTGGATTCCTATTGTGCTTTCGGAGATGAATTCTTGGAGTTCTTGTATTGGGAATCCTTAATCTTGAGTTTCCTTGGAGAATTAATGGAGGAATTTAGATTTCTTGGGGAGAAAGTTTGATGATCTAGGGTTTTGTTTTGAGAGAGAGTAGATGAAATAAGCATAAAGTGCCTTGGAATGTATTAAATCTTGTGTTTTGGACAGATTGGGGCCTTTGGGATTTACAAAATACCCCCTTTAAACTTGTTAATGAAACTAAAAATGTGACATTTTTCCGAACTGGGTGGTCACCGCGATGCGCCACTATTACGGTGGCTCACTGGAAATTGACAAGTGGGAATTGAGCATGCAACATGACGCACCACCATCGTGGCGCCCTATAGTTTTGCCTTTTTGGCCACTTACACAACGCGGTAAGATTGCGTTGGGCTACTCAATTTGACAAATGAAAAAATGGACCACTCCGTGACACGCCAATATTACAAGCGTCAACTTCAATTGAAGATTGCTATTTTTTCCTTCTCTGCGATGCGCTGAGAGCCCAAGTGGCACACTGTCAGCTTAAAATATGCCCTAACTTCTCAACTAAGTGTTGGATTTGGGCAAATTTGGTATCGATAGAAATTTTATTCAATTCCCCATAAAATTAAAAGTAGAAATCATAAAAATACCATACGAATTAAAATTTATTCATTTTTAAGCTAATCTTTAACATTTTAGGGACAAATTTGAGCTAGGAAGAGTGCGTGGTATTACACAATTAATCCTATATTTCTTATTGAACTATTTCTTACACTATTTACCATTATTCTGCTGACTTGAATAATTCTCTGTGTACTTATTTTTACTTCGCCTCTCATCTATCTCTGCCTTGTTCTTTTTCTCATCCTCCGCATGCTGCTTATAAATCCCCAACCTTGATATGTCCATGTCACTTTTCAGCATAGCTGCCTTACACTTTAGTACCAAGTTGTGAGAAAGACCTAATGCAAACTTCCTCATCCTGGAGTTCATGTTAGACACTAATTTATGATCATAATAAAACAACTGAGTCAACTTCATAGAATACTTATTCATACTCATCTTGCCCTATCTTAAATTCATAAACTCTTCAGCCATGGCCTCTTTCAATTCCCGTGGAATAAATGATTGGGGAAGGAGTTTGAAAATTCCTCCCAAATAGCCAGCTTGGGATCCTCATTCCTAATTTCCTCAGACTAATCATACCACTTATAATCCACCCTATTTAGTGGATAGGCCATAAAATCTACCCCATTAGTATCTCTAGTATGCATCACCTTGAAAATCTTTTTCCATTTCTTCAATGAACTCTTAGGGGCCCTCCATATCTTTCAACCCTATAGAGGTACGGGGTTAGTCAGATTAACCGGCCAACTTGAGTAATATCTGAAGAACCATTTCCTTAACCAACATTATTTGATCGATGAGGCTGAGATGATATAAACTAAACTAGTATATGGATGGTCTGCCTAAACTAGGCATTTAAGTTTTCTCCTTGAGGAGGCTGGGTATGGGTAGAAATGGTCCTATGGGCCGGGCAGGATTAATTAGGGACAGTGGGACCTAGAAGGTGCTATAATAAATGAAGGATGGGCCCATATTGAGTTTATATACCATGAGTAGGTCGTATCACCTCGACATTTGCCTTAGTTGGAATGAAGGATCAAGCTGAATTTTTGTGGCCATAAGATCTTAGGGTAGGCATGATCTGAAATACGGGAAAATCAAGAGTTAAAAGAATTCATTGTAGCTAGACCTTCTAGCACGAATTAGAACACAAAGAAGGAAACATACCTAAATGTCTTGTGGCCTTTCTTTTAAAAGTGTGGCACATTACAAAACCATAAATGGTACTCTACTTGACATTAGTTTTTAGACACCTAGTTAACCTGAATTGTGCTCTTATACAAGGCTTGTTAGACCCAAATCAGGGCCTTGTCCATGACGGGCATCCTAAACAAATAAATCCCTGAGATTACCTCTTAGCTTTATATCATAAGCATAACACAACAAAGAATTTGCGGAAGCTAATCCATTAAATATAAAGTTCAATAAACCAATAAAATGAAATTCTAGGATAAAACTCATATATACAAACTATTAATCAATGCTGTCTACAAAGCCTCTAACCTATAGTCACATACTAAGTCGGGACATGAACCAGACTATTCCATGAAAACAAAAAGTACAAAAATTAAAAGATGAATGAAAAGTAACAATGCCTTTTAGATGATGGAGGACTCACCACTTCTCACCACTTATCTAAGAGAAGAAATAATAACCCTAGCACTGCACAGAATCATAAAAAAGGTCTCAGAGCTAGCATAATGAAATACTATAGCATCTATTGATGGCCAGCACCACGAGTAGTGGCATGCAACCCATGGAAAGGGATAAAACATTATATAACAAAAAATAGTCACAAAACATATCATCATCATCCATAGTAACCATAAAGTTAATAGAGGGGGACGAGTAACCCAAAGGCATGACCATTATAATTTATTCCTTAATTATGTAGCTGTCAAGACCCGAGCCAAGACCCTGACCGTGATGAGCATCCCGAACAATGAAGGCTTGAGCGCCCTTCTTGTAATTGGCAATCATACACACATTCATACAATATAAAGAAACACAAAAATTTAATCATACAAAAACATAGTCCATGATATAATTCAACTAAACCATTTGAAAGGAAATCTTTAATGTTCAAACCTATTACACCTATCTGCGAAATCTCTCAAATTACAAAATTCAACATGTGTCTAAAAACAAAGTTGGGACAAGGCCCTCAGTTAGACCATGAATCAAAAAAATAACAATGTTCTATAACCTGACCTTCTGAAATAGAGAAGGCTCACTAATTGCGAATCTCAGAATCACCAATCTACTGCTTAGCTGGACCATAAGATTGTGCCTCAAATCCTTAAATATAGGGGGTCAATATGAATGTACTGGAATGCAAAACCATCCATAAATAAAAAGCTATATATAAATTAAGTGAGAGCATTTCATGAAAAGTGCCTCATCATAAACCATTTGAAAATCCATGGGCATAATAAATAGGCCTTTAAAAATAGTTCTTAAAATTAACTCAACATCGTTGTCTTAGTTCTGAGATAGGTGGTACACCCTACAAGTCAAATATTCCACGGGTTATATGGAATCCCATTGACTCGGAGGGTAAGCCCCCAACACCAGTTTTTTGCTTGGGTTAGTGATTGAGTCTAATATGCCATAGGGCATTAGCCCAACATATAATCTCTATGGGGGACATAATAACCCGTATCAGCAAAACAAGGTTTTGGGCAATGAGTTTTCTTAACTCGTGCCTTCTTTACGTAACCACCTAACATCTCTTAAGCAAATTTTGAACCTTTCTGAACATACATCTTTCTAAACTCAAATTCTGAAAATCTATGAAATATGACTTCTATTCTGTTCTATTCTGTTCTAAGTCTGTTATGTCATTGTCTTATTTTTTTATCGTCATACCAAGAATTGTAATTCATATGTCCAAGCCATATAGTATCATGTTAAAATGCTTTCACTCAAAACAAAGTGTTTGGACCAACAAATCATTCAAACGATACAAGATAATACATATTTCAAAACATATGCCAAACCATGCCAAGATTCTTTCTTTTCAATATTTCAACAAGTGGTGGTCAATTACTCAAAACAATCATGAAATTGAATAACTCTTAACTTGTAATTCAAAAGGTAACATAATGAAAGAGGAAATTTGTTCTTCATGCTCTCAATTCGTACTTTAAAACTGAAAACACATTTATACATATACACGAGTAAAGTTTGATTTAACATAAGGCCTCAAGACTAAAATCATTCATCATATGAAGGATTTGAAATACTTGCTTTTCATTGTAATTCAAGCTTTTTGTGAAAACAAAATTTCTCAACATTCAAAACATAAAATAATTATTTTGTCATGCCCATGTAGTTGGGAAATACCTACATACCTAACTTGATGAAGAATTCGCAAAGACTTACTCCCTTGAGTATGAATTCTTAACCCTAAGTTATTTTTCTCCTATTGTGTTTTTGAAAGATGAATTAGGGATCTAAGAGAGTCAAAATGTTATTTCTGACCCTAATTTTATTTAAGGATAGTTAGGGATGGTTTTGGAATGTAAACAGACTTGGTTGCCCTTAAAATGACTTAAAAATAAAGTTTTTACGCCCTTGGGCCATAGGGCATGCGACACATTACCTATAGCCTTAGCTACGTTGTGCGGTGCATTACCCATCGCCTAAAATAGGCTGCGCATCGCATTACCCATCACCTAAAATAGGTTGGGAAATGCATTGCCCATGGCACAACAATTCTAGTAGCCTTAGGCGATACCTAGGCGATGCACTCCACTTTACAAGGTTATAACTTTTTTCTTGGGTATCGAATTGAGGAGAAATTGGTATCGCTGGAAAGCTACTTCGATTATCTAAAATTTGATGGGTCTTAATATGATAAATTCCACATATACAAAAAGTTATACTCATTCAATGATGACCTTTCCGTAATGTAACACCAAAAATTTGCCGAATAAAAGATTTTTAGTTCATTTTGCTGTAAGTGTTTCCTATGAACCTATTTCACCTCAAAAAAACTTCTCACACTAGAATAATGATCATAAAAATTGTATTCACATGGAAAATAATTTGGATTGGAGCTTATACGCATAAGAACCATCGTTCTAATGCAAAATTTTTGGGGTGTTACATTATCTCCCCCTTGGGATCATTCATCACCTAATGATGACTTAGAACATAGCAAGCACAATTTCAAACACTAAGCGGAAAGGAATTAGCAATATAGGATTTGTACCATCTATACAGCCATCATCAATTTCAAAGAGGGTAGGATATCTAGTACGCATGTCACTCTCCGACACCCATGTCGCTTTCTCAATTTTTTGATTCCTCCATAACAATTTCACTAAAGCTATCTCCTTACTTCTGAACTTTTAAACCTGAATATCCAAAATAGCAATGGGCTCTTCTTCACATGATAGAGAGTATTATATTAATCCCATCCACAGGCAAAACAAGAGAGTGATCCCTAAGACACTTCTTCAACCTTGAAACATGAAATACCGAATGTACCAAAGACAGACTCGCGGGCCATTCTAGTTCATAAGAACATCCTATCATTCTCATAATCTGATATGGTCCAATATAGTGAGAAATAATCTTCTCTTTCTTTTCGAAATGCATGACTCCCTTTATAGTAAAGACTTTTAGGAATACCTATCATTAGCCTCGAATTCTATCTCTCTCCTTTTAACATTGGCTTAAGACTTTTAGCGACTCTGATTAATCTTAAGTTACTCCCTAATAATCTTCACCTTCTCCATCACCTAGTGAATAAGGTCAGGCCCATACAAGTGAGTTTCACCCACTTTACACCACCCGATTGGTGACCTACATCTTCTCATATAAAATGCTTCAAAGAGAGCCATCTGTATAATGGAATGGTAGCTATTGTTGTAGGTAAACTCTATTAAGTACAAGTTGTCCACCCAACTACCTTTGAAGTCAATTATGCAGGCCCTCAACATATCCTCAAGGGTCTGAATAGTGCGCTCAGCTTACCCATCATTTGAGGGTGGAAAGTAGTACTCAAGTTCACTTGGGTGCCTAAACCCCTTTTAACAGATCGCCAAAACTGAGAAGAAAACTACGTACCTCAGTTGGATATAATGGATACTGGTGCACCATGCAAATGAACCATCTCACGAATGTACAACTTAGCATAGTCATCCCCCAAATAATCTATGCACACTGGCAGAAAATGGGCAGATATGTCATCCTATTTACAATCACCCAGATGGAGTCATATTGATTTCGAGACTGTGGAAGTCCTGTAATGAAGTCCATGTTGATTATTTCCCATTTCTACATAGGTAATACCAACTGGACTCAAATGTTCCACTTTAACTAGGTTGGCAATTCAAACACTTGGATAGTAAGTTAGAAACATTTCTTTTAATATTATTCCATCGATAAATTATTTTAAGATCATCTTACATTTTTATAGAGCCGGGGTGAATAATATACCTCAATGTGTGAGCTTCGTCAAGAATTCTCTCCCGCAATCCATCCACATTTGGTATATACAACCTTTCTTGATACCTCAAAATTCTATTACCTCCAATTTCAAATGCCATCACCTTCTGCTAACCAAAATCCTTCTTAATCTGCATTAAGATTGGATCTTCGGCCTGCTTTTCTTTAACCTCAGTACACAAGGAAGATTTAGCTATCTCATGAACAATTACTCCTCCATTTTCTAAATCTAGGAGTCGAACTCCTAAATTTATAAGCCAGTGAATATCCTTTACCATCTTCCTTTTTCCTTCCTCCGCCTGAGAAAAACTGCCCCATTGACAACCTACTAAGGGCGTTAGCCACTATATTTTTCTTTCCCGAATGATAGTGCAGGCTCATGTCATAGTCCTTCAATAGTTCCAACCATAGCCTATGCCTAAGATTCAATTCTTTCTGCGTGAAAGCATACTATAAAGGTTTGTGATCAGTGAAAATATCAATGTGTACACCATAGACATAACGCCGCCATATCTTATGTGCAACCACCACAACCACTTAGTTTAAGTCATGGGTGGGATAATTCTTTTCGTGATACTTTAATTGCCTAGAAGAATAAGTTACCACCTTACCATATTGTATAAGCATACACCCAAATATCACCCGGGATGCACCACAGTACCCAACAAAACCTTCAGTACCTTCGGGAGGGTTAAAATAGGTGTGATAGTCAATTTATCTTTCAATTTCTTGAAGCTATTCTCACAAGAGTCAGACCACACAAATTTCACATTTTTTGCATCAATTTTGTAAGTGGAGAAGTTATGGAGGAAAAACTTTCTATGAACCTTCTGTAATACCCTGCTAAACCCAAGAAGCTCCGGATATCGGTTGGAGTCATGGGTCTAGGCCATTTTATCATAGCCTCAATTTTTGGGGGTCAAACTTAATCCCCTCACTAGACACGATGTGGCCTAAGAAAGTAATGGAACTAAGCCAGAACTCACATATGGAAAACTTTGCATATAATCTATGGACTTTTAAATTCTGAAGGATAATTCAGAGGTGATTGGCTCTGAAGGATGATTGAGAGGTGATTGGCATGATCATACTCATTCTTAGTGTAGACTAAGATGTCGTCATTGAAAACTATGATGAACAGGTCGAGAAACTAATGGAACACCCTATTCATTAGATCCATAAAAATTGTAGGGGCATTAGTCAGTCTGAAGGACATAACCAAGAATTCATAATGGCCATATCAAGTTAGGAAAGCTATTTTGGGAATATCAGCCTCTCTAACCTTCAACTGATGATATCCCGAATGAGGGCCTAGCTTTGAGAAATATTTATCACCTTGGATTTGATCAAATAAATCATCAATTCAAGAAAGATAGTACTTATTCGTAATAGTAACTTTATTAAGTTGATGGTAGTCTATATAAATTCGGAGGGAACCTTCTTTCTTACACACGATTAGTACAGGTGCACCCGAGGAAGAAACACTAGGACAGATAAACCCCTTGTCAAGAATATCTTTAATCTGTTCTTTCAATTCTTTTAACTTTGTAGGAGCCATTTTATATGGCATAATAGAAATGGGACGAGTGTCCGGCAATAAGTCAATAGCAAAATCTATGTCCTTGTTAGGTGGTATCTACGAGCGGTCATCAGGAAAAACTTTTGTGAATTCATTAACCATAGGTACGGAATGTAGTGAAGGACTTTCAGCATTGGAATCTTTGACCCTAATCAGATGAGACAAACACCCTTTTGAAATAAGTTTACGAGATCTGAGATAAGATATGAACTTCCCCTTAAGTGCTAACGAATACCCCTCCTACTCTATCACTGGTTCATTTGGAAAGGAGAAAGTGACTTTTTGGGTTCTACAGTATAGTGTGTCATAAAACGAATGGAGCCAATACATCCCTAGTATAGCATCAAAGTCAATCATATCAAGATCTAAAGGTCTACCATACTATCATGATTACAAATAGACACAACACAATTTTTGTACACCCTCCTAGCCATAATTGAGTCACCAATAGGGGTGGAAATAGAGAAAGGTGTTGGATCAACTTCAGGCTCAAATCCAAAACTGACTGCCACATACGAGGTCACATAAGACAATGTAGACCTTGGATCAAGTAACACATACACATCACGGGAGAAAATTTGTAACGTACCCATGACTACATCTGGTGAAGCCTCTATATCCTGGCAATTGGACAAAGCATACAATCGGTTGTGACTGCCTTCGATAGCTGAGTAGTACCCTTAGGTGGTGGTGGTTGTGGGGCTGAGGAATTTGCTTGAGACCTTCCTACCAGCAGAAGGACAATCTCTCTAAATATGGCCTGGATGACCACAAGTATAGAACACCAAGCTTCCTAGATGACACTTTCCAAGGTGATGTTTACCACAAGTCCCACATCATGGAAATGACCGAGGGGGCGAAGCTACATTGCCTTAGGGCTGATTACCCTACACCCTCCATTCACTACTAGATTGAGGGCTAAAGAAATGCTGATCATTTGAAGGTATGGGCACTGGGGCACTGGAGGATGAGTGAGAATTGCTCCAAAACTTCTTTTTAGACCACCCATTTCCCTAATTATTAGTTTTGTGATGAGTGTTATTCTAGTCTATAAATTTGGCCCCCTTGGCCTACTTGTCCTTCTTCCTTTCCTCTACTAGCCTCTTTTTCTACTCTTCAATCTTTTACATATGAACGGACAACCTAGAGAAATCCATTTCTCTATTCAGCATTGCTCCTTTACATTCTGATACAGATCATCCGAGAGACTGGATGTAATCTTTCTCATACGAGCTACGCGCCAATTTTGGAGAGTAACAGGATAACTGGTTGAACTTCTGTGTGTACTTCTTGACAATCATTTTCCCTTGTTTCAAATTCAGAAGCTCTTCAGCCTTTGATTCCCTTAATTCCTGAGGAAAGAAACGGTTTAAAAAAGCCTCCACAAACTCATCCCACACAGAAGGCTCAACATCACTACCTTTCAAATCCTCCCATTAATTATACCACTGATTGGCCACATCCTTTAGCGAAGTGGCTGCTAATTCAACCCTTTCAACCTTATTCACGTGTATAACTATGAAAATTTTCTCTAGCTTTTCAATAAACCCCTTGGAGTCCTACTTAAAATTCATTCTAGTGAACATAGGTGGGTTCAACCTCATGAATTGGCCAACCCATGTGACCTCTGATGAACCCATCATAGAACCCATATCCTCCGATCGACGAATCTGAGAGGCCACCAACTGAGATATCATATGAATGGACCATTGGAATTTAATATTTGAAACTTCCATCTGAAGTGGCTGGGGATGGTTAACACCGGTCTGGGGAGCCCGAGGTGGACTGGTCAGAACTAGTGGGAATCTCAGAGTAGGAACAAACTCCAAGGTATGAGCTCTATTACGGGTCTGCATCCCATGAGTAGGACGATCATCCTCAGCCTGAGTGTTTTGTTCATTATTTCTATGGGGAGTCATGGTAACTTTTTGAAAAATTAAAGATCATTGGTTAGAGGACATTTAGACTCTATAGCATAACATAAACTAAATCATGAAAGAAAGATAGAATTTCTTAAATTCCTTGTAGCCTCCCGTTTATAAGTATGGTACGCTACATACCCATAATAGGACTCTAACCATTGTCATTTCGTAGATACCCTGGGAGCATGAACCGTGCTCTGATACCAAGTTTGTCATGACCCAAGTTGGGTCCCTAGCCGCGATAAGCATCCCAAACCATGAAGGCTCGAGTGACATTCTTCTAACTGGAAATCATATACACGTTCATACAATATAAAGAAAAGCAAAAATATAATCATACAAAAACATGGTCCATGACATAATTCAACTAAACCATTCGAAAGAAAATCTTTAATTTTCAAACCTATAACACCATCTACGAAATCTCTAAGGTTATAAAATTCAACATGTGTCTATAAACAAAGCTGGGACAAGGCCCCCAGTTATACCATGAATCAACCAAATAACAATGTTCTATAACCTATCCTTTTAGAATAGACAAGGGTCACCAACTGCGAATCTCAGAATCACTAATCTACTGCTTAGCTGGACCCAGGGACTATGCCTCAGATCCTACAATATAGGGGTCAATATGAATATACTGGAATGCAAAACCATCCAAAAATAAAATACTAATATACAATGTAAGTGAGAGCATTTCATGAAAAGTACGCCATCATAAATTGGCCTTTAAAAATACTTCTTAAAATCAACTAGACATCTTTGTGTTAGTTCTGAACTAGGTGGTACACCCTACAAGTCTGATATTTCATGGGCTATATCGAATACTCCATTGACTCAGCGAGTAAGCCCCTAACCCAAGTTTACTGTAAGGTTGGAGTGTCTGAGTCTGATATGCCACAGGTCACTAGGCCAGCGTATAATCCCTTTAGGGGATATAATAATCCGTATCGGCAAAACACAGTTCTCAGATAATGAGTTTTTTGAACTCATGTATTTTTGTGTAACACCTAACATCTCTTATGCCCATTTTGATTGCATCTTTCAAAACTGAAATTCTAAAAATTAATTGAAATCTGACTTATATTTTGTTCTAAGTCTGTTATGGCATTGTCTGATTTTGGTATTGTCATACCAAGACTTACAAGTCATATGTCTAAGCCATATAGTATTATGTTACACGAATTATATTCAAAAAAAAGTGTTTGGACCACCAAATCAATCAAATTGTACAAGAGAATTCATATTTAAAAACTTACGCCAAACTACGTGAAGATTCTTTTTTTTCACCATTTCAACAAGTGGTGGTCAATTACTCAAAACAATCATGAAATTGAATAAATCTTAACTTGTAATACAAAAGGTAACATAATGAGAGAGGAAATTTGTTCTTAATGCTCTCAATTCATACTTTAAAACTGAAAACACATTTATACATATACATAAGTAAAGTTTGATTTAACATAAGGCCTCAAGACCAAAATCATACATCATATGAAGGATTTGAAATGCTTACTTTTCATTGTAATTCAAGTTTTCCATGAAAATGTTATTCCTCAATATTTAAAACATAAAATAATGATTTAGTTGTGCCCATGTAGTTAAGAAAGCCATCTGTACCTTAATCGATGAAAAATTTGCAATAAATTTCTCCCTTGAGCTTGAATGCTTAACCATAAGTTATTTTTCTCCTATTGTGTTCTTGAAGGATAAATTAGGGATCTAAGAGAGTCAAAACATTATTAGTGACCCTAGTTTCATTTATGGTTGTTTTGGGATCTAAAAATACTTGGTTGCCCTTAAAATGACTTAAAAATGAAGTTTTAACGCCCTTGAGCCATAAAGCATGAGACACATTACCCATCGCCTAAAATAGGCTGAGCGTTGCATTTTCCATCGCCTAAAATAGGCCAAGCGATGCATTGCCCATGGAACAACAATTCCAGTAGTCTTAGACGATTGCTAGGCGACGCACTCCACTTTTCAAAGTCATAACTTTTCGCTCAGATATCGGATATAGGCTAAATTATTATCGTTGGAATGCTACTTTGATTATCTAAAATTTGGTGGGTCTTAACCTACTAAAATATACATAGAAAAAAAGTTATACTCGTTCAAAAATGACCCTTACATAATCTAACACCAAAAATTTGCTGAATCAAAGCTTCTTAGTTCATTTTTATCTAAGTGGTTCCTATGAACCTATTTCACCTCGAAAACACTTCACACACTAGGATAATGATCATGAAACTTGTATTCACATGGAAAATCATTTGGATTGGTTCTTATATGCATAAGAACGATGGTTCTAGTGCAAAATTTATGGGGTGTTACAGTAGATTTTCACCGACCTCTAGTAATCCATGGGCTATATGGGACTGATTCCTCCTATCGGCTGGGCCTCAGTTCAAGTTTGCCAAAAGAATCGAGGATATGCTAAAGTCATAAATAGTCAATAGCTTCCATATTTCCTTACATTAAGGACACCATTTGTCATCCAATTAATGTATGATGTTCCCATGTTAGCAAAAGATAGGTTTCAAGCATTAGTGAGGACGCATGCTTTCTTGGTGAATCTACAAAATTCCCATTAAAACCCAATTAAAACATTTTAAAACCCTTGGTAGTGTTGTCTTTCATTAACTTATTCCTATATTGGTATCATCATACTAAGACTTGCATGTAGTTCATATTATGCCATACCTTTTTCGTTGAAACATTTTTAACACCAAATTCTGTTTTAAAATCCACGACTGTAGTCATGAAAGGCCTTGGAAAAGCTATTAAACCTTTTATTATTTTATTATGTGCAATAATTCAATAGATGATTAAACTCCATTAAATACTCATTAAAAATCAAATTATGAAATGGGTTGAGGTTCATATCCTATCATTCAAAACATATAAACGTTATGAAACCATATTATCAATGCCTCTATTTTTACGTCACACATTTTATAGTCAAAACCAACCATTTACACATGGAATAACCATTAAAACAAGAGGAAAATAATATAAATCTTTCACAACTAATTCTTCTCAATCCCATTTTCAAATAATCATTAATACATATAATTACAAAGTAAATTAACAAAGTGTAATAACACCTAAATTAAAGGAGTGTTCAACATGCCTTTTCGATGGAAAATTTCTTGCTGAAAAGAAGAGAGATGAGCCCTACGCTTGGAACCCTAAAATTTTTGGTCCTAGTTATATTGAGAAGCGTAGAAGGACCCTTTTAAGTGATTTTTATCATATTTAGGGACTTAGAAATGTTTAGGGTGGTAGGGGAATGGTTTAATAGGTGTGAAATGACCCAAAAACCTCTAGAATAATGTTTAAAACATAATCCCATCGATGAAAGGAGAGAGGGCCGTGGTGCGAGCCACAATATTGAGGGCAAGCCTCACGGTACGAGGCCCAATGCATTACGTACTCCTCATTGTGTAGGGACCACCATGAAAGCAAGGGCCATCAAGATATGGTCCCTTTACTATGCTTGACCCTTTATCGCATCCTAAACCTCCCCCAATGCATCCAAAACCTTTGCTAAGTTTTTGGTCCTTATTTTAGGGGTCATGTGGGCTTTTTTTTTAGTTTTATTTAGTATCCCAAAATCTAGGACGTTATAAAAAAATGATAGAACACGAGAAATGAAAAAGGTATAGAAGACAATCTTCAAATTTTAGGCCCTTCGTGATTATTATCCCAGATACCTGATCCTTCACAAGGCAGCCATTATGAGAAAATATCACATCATAATTTTCATATACTAATTGACCAATTGAAATAAGACTGATGGAGAGATTCGGTGATATAAAAATATTCTTGAAAGTTTGAGTAATATCCCCAACATAAATTAATAACTGGAAACTTAAAATTGTGAGTGACTATGATACTTACGATCATTTTTAGCTCAGTAATTGAGTTATTATATGGTTGGAAGCACAAAAATCAACTATCTACAAAATTATATTTAATATAATTACCTAGTAAACCCAAAGCTGAAAAGGATGCCACAATCATTTGTTGCACCATTTCAGGAGTAAGAACTTTTCTATCTCTTGAAGTAGCAACATTGTTGTTAGTTCCAGTTGAGTAAGAGTTATCAAAAGTGGAAGTATTTATTTCTTCTTGGAAGGGATTGTTCCTAGAATTTTGAGGACCTTTGGGACAATCCTTGATTATATTCTTGTATTTGTCACAATAATTACAGAACTTTTTATCACAATTACTCGCAATATGACCATATTGCTTGCAACTGTAGAATTGAATTGAGCTCATATCCAAAGCAGCAAATGCAATATTCTGAATGTTTTCTCTTTTTAGACAGTTTTTTGTGAATAGACATTCTTCTTCATGAAGTAATAATATAAAAATAATATCCAAAGAGGGAGAGAAATCATGATTCATCAAGATAGAGCGATCACTCTCAAATTCAGATTGCAATTTCTTCAAAAATTGGTCTCTCTTCCTTTGATCATGAATTGCTCAAATTACAGAGATAGATTCAGCAGGTAATTTAGCATTAATAATATTAGTAAATTCAGCTCCTAAGTTCTGAAATCCTGAAAAATAATCTTGAATGGAGAGACCTCCTCGAAAGTACTTAGCAATTTTATGCTCTTTCTTAAAGTGCCTTGAACTGTGGCATTGGTTGTAAACCTTTTGTAAGTAATACCACATGACCTTTGTTGTCTTGTCTAGCCTAACTCGAGCATCTTTATTCTTCAATTCACAAAGCTTTGTAGGATCGGTAGAAAAGATTGCATCTATATGTCCCCACAAATCTCTTTTCGTGAAAAATAGTAGAAATTGAAATTCCAAGGCACAGTAAAACGAACATGAAAGGACTCAAACAGATTTGACGCCATGTTCTTAGCTGGCAAAGGAATACAATAATACAAAGATACAGATTAACTAGAATAATCAAGACTAAAATCCCATGATTCTTTGAACTGACTAGCAATAAGCATACCCAAAATTGTCAAAAAAAATTATGATAGATTCAAGACTTAAAGATTTTAAGCACTGAAAAAGAAGGTTCTAATACTATGTCAATTTTGCAGGTTGCTCTCGGAACTTGAGAGTTTTGTTATTAAATAGAAAGACTTATTCTTGTACATCCCTAAAGATATGCCTTAAGTCCCCTGATATTTATCATGTATCCCCTAATGTCTGTTATTTCTAGTTGTTACATTTCTATGAATATCCCCTATATCTGAGTATTTAAAGCTATTTACACAAATATTTACAAAGATTACACATTTACAACTGAAATTTGTCCAAATAGCTGGATCGATATGATCTGTCTATTATCCTAACAAAAATGAAACATGAACTACAAGGTTCTTAATTTGGAAGATATGTTAGATGGTCCCTCAAAATAAACTTCAATTTATTTGGTAAAATGAGAGTAAAAATAGTAGGAATATATGAGAAAGAAAGAGATGTTTTAATGCGCTGTTCAACCACTGAAAACAAGAATAACTAGTGCCCTTTGATATGCTTACAATTAAACAACTGAAAGAAAAAAAATAGGAACTAACAAATAGTGCTTAAACAGGGGTTAAAACAAACATTCACCACAAATAGTGAACCAAAAATAAAACATTGACAAAGTGTAAAACCCGTGCTTATTCCTAGATAGAAATCATCTCAAGGATTCTAGTACTTTCTTTGAAATACAAATATATTTTTGCACCTATGGTATTTTTTAGATTTCTACTTTCTATCATATGGGAAATTTAGTTAGCTTCCTAACGATACTAATTTTTTCCAAATCCAACACCAGATGAGGAAGTTATGGATGTTTTACTCAGAACTGACCGAAATGCACAGGTATGATATCCAAGTTGACGGACTACCAAATAAGTGATAGACTGCCACTTTGACTATCACAGCTAAGGCAGTAGTGCTACGTTATGGATAAGGATTGACGGATGAGTGTATGGACCGTCAGATTTTTGATGGACCGTTATCCAGGCCTTCAACTCTTATCCAGTGAACCCTATTTCTGGTCCACGTATGATGGTTGAAATGACTGACTGTTAAGTTTCTGATGGACCATCAGTCGGGTCATCACACGCCACATTCAATTTATTTCCAGACAGTTTTAATAGGGGTATTTTGGTCACTTACCACTCGCCTATTTATACCCAGATAAGTCCTAATTTATCCATTTTGCTCATTATTATTTCACAAAAAAAACTAAGGTTTCTCTCTAAATTTAATCTCCAAGAACAAGTCCCAATCTTCTTCAAAAAAAATAAAAGGATTTCAAATCCTTCAAGTTCAAAAACATCAAGAACCTTGAGTCAGGTATGCGTAGTGTTCATCTATGGATCCATTTCGTTCACAGAGCTCAAGAACCATGTTTTAAATATTATTTTTTGAGTGTCTTGTTGTGATATGAGCATGTACATATTGATGAGTGTTGTTTAAGTTTCAAGATGATATCTAAAGATGTTTTCATGAAGTGTATGTGTTTGTTAGTTGACATCTATGATCTTTATGTGGCTTAATATGGTGAAATTCATGAACACGCTTAAGCTAAAAGAATGCATGCAAAGTATTTGATAATATACCTAGGATGATAGAATATATGTCCCATGATTTAATAGTGCTTAAATGATTAGTCCATGCTATATTCTTTACGATTTCCCATGAATTCCATGTGAGTGATATGCATTGTTATTGTGATATGGATGACCATGATATTGAAGTGAAGCAAGTATATACATATTGTATGAATTTCCCTTCCATGTATAAGATATTGACAACTATGCTTAGTGTGAAATCCCCTACTCATGATATTATAAATTGTGGACTCTACTCTTACGATCAAGTCAGTCATGTGTGTCAGTTTCCTTCCATGGAGTTTTGGGGGTACTTGTACCCAAAAAATATCACTGTGTGCCTAGAGTCATGTCATGTTATCACTTTAATCTCAGTTAATCCATGATCTATAGAACTTAGTTGGTCATGTGACTCAAAAAACCTCAAAAAATCTCATGATCTCAGTTAATTCCCAGATAGTAGTAATATTCTATCAGTCAACGAAAGTCAGTTAATCAGTCCATGTACCGTCAGTTAAATCAAGTTCAGTCTCTTTAAATGGGAGTAGAATTTAGTACCGAGTGAACCCAAGGATGGGAACTCACCTACCAGTTTAGGGTGTGATTCTTAGTAATCATCCTTATGTTCTAGAACTACATAGCCAGCGTAGGTTGAGACATCTTAACCTGTTAGATTAGGGTTGATGAGGTAGCTTAATCTGTCAGTATTGGGTTCCCACCATTCTCATTTTCGGTACCTGCCAGCTAAGGCTCACTCATAGCTGTCCTTATAAGTGGCACAGTATTGACACCCTTCCAGTTGGGGCAAAGATTGGATCCAACTTAACTATATGTGTTATTGAGGCATGTCGGTCAAACAACTGCCTCCCACAGTTTTAGTCTCAGTCTTAGTAAAAGAACTCAGATAGTCTTCAGATGTCAGTATTCCAGGACTGTCAGATACAGTCAATTCAATTATAGTATGAAACTCAAGTAGTTCCATAAGATTCAGGACTGTCAGACACAGCCACCTATGTTATCATGATTCCAGTGTTATTCATGTTAGATATTCGTAAACCATGTATTAGATACAGATCTAATTATCTTGTATTCATAATTCCATTTATTTTATATGCATGTTTGCACTCATATGCTTATATTAGTCAGTCAGTTAGCATCGTTTATTTATGTAAACCCTTTTTTTTCATTTAGCCTACCTCACTCGTATACTTCGTACTCTCAGTTGTACTAACGTATTTGCGCTATGGTGCTTTATTTCACGTTACACCATAGGTTCATAGATATGAGCTCCAGATCAGCAGTAGCAGTAGAATTCCAGTCACAGAGTTACAGTGAGTCATCCATTCGAGGAAGATATTATTTTATTTCATTTATTATTTCATTTTAGTTTTGCTGGATGGATTTAGTTGGAGACATGTTCCTTCAACTCCTTATTTAGACAACATTTAGAGGCTTTCAAATTTAGTTCAGATTTGATTCAGATTTTAGTTTTTTTGGGTATTCGTCACCCCATACGGATGTTATGATTTGTCAAATATTTTATTCAGTTGATCCTTCGGGGTCATAAGCAACATGTAGCATTCTGGTTCAGAAAATTAAGGTGTTACATACCTGGTATCAGAGCCTAACGTTTAATAGAGTCCTAGGAAGTCTGAAAGCTGCATCTACTAGAGTATTGTGCATGGGTATATTGCATGCCACATTTATGTACAGGAGGCTATAAGATGCTTTAGGAATAATTTCCCTTCTGTTGGTATTCATATCGTGGTAGTGAGCACAATCTCTAGTTAAACTCTCAGTCTAATCCATTCTTCTCTTATTTCAGAATATGCTTCCAAAGAGAAGAAACCAGCCAGCTCCTCAGCCAGAAGATCCTTTGGGCAAACATATTTCTCATGCAGAGTTTAGGGCCACATTCACCACACTTGCTCAGTCTGTGGCTGCCCCAAATGAACGACCACTAGTTATTCTGACCAATACAGTGGCCAACTCAGCCGCAACTAGGATTCGAGACTATACCCAAATGAATCCTCCATCTTTCTTTGGGTCTAAGTCTGATGAAGACCCTCAGGAATTTATTGACCAAGTCTAGAAGGTCATAGACATCATGGGAGTTACTTCTTATCAGAATGCTGAGTTAGCCACCTACTAGTTATAGGATGTTCTTCACACTTGGTACAAACAGTGAAAGTCTGAAAGGTTAGAGGATGCAGGTCCTAGAGAGTGGAAGGAATTTGTCACGACTTTCTTAGACAAATTCATTTCCCAAGAGCTGAGAGAGGCAAAAGTTCTAGAGTTCATCAACCTCAGGCAGGGAAATATGATAGATAAGGAGTATTCTCTCAGATTTACTCAGCTAGCTAGATATGCCCCTGGTGTGGTTGCAGATAACAGGGCTAAGATGAGAAAATTCATGTTAGGGGTGAATGATAGTGTGGTAAATGAGTGTAGGTATGCGATGTTGAGAAGTGATATGAATTTAGCCAGGCTCATGACTTATGCTCAACAAATAAAGAAGCATAAGATTAGGACTAGGGAGAGGCAAAATAAGAGAGTAAGGTCAGGCAGTTTCAGTTTTGCTCAACCAAAATCAGAAAGAGGAAACTGTTCGCATTTTTATCCTAAGCCAGCAATTCCAGTTCCTTTCTCCACTAGTGCCCCAGTGCCAAAATTCAGAGATGGAAATAGAGATCAAACACCAGGATCTAAATATCAGGGCAGTATTAGCAGTGCCCGAACTAATCCCCTATGTCAGACTTGTGGTAAGAACCATAAGGGTACTTGTAAAGATGGTAGTGATGTTTGTTTCAGTAGTGGCAAGCCAGGCCACAGGATTAGAGAGTGTCCACAGTCAGGTCTATAGGGTAAGCAGAATCGCCCAAATTAGCAGAGTAGCGCTTCCAGTGATACTAGTAAGCAACGCCCAAACAGACTCTATGCTTTTCAGAACCCATAGGATCAGGAAAATGCTCCTGATGTCATTACTGGTACATTACAGATTTTCCATGTTCATGTTTACGCTTTGCTAGATCCAGGTGCATCCTTGTCTTTTGTTACTCCTTATATAGCAGGCAATTTTGGAATCAGTCCCAAAATTTTAGCAGAGCCCTTTTCAGTCTCTACCTTAGTGGGTAAAACCAATATAGCTTGGCGGGTATACAGGAACTACCCGGTTATGATATTTCAAAAAGCCATATCAACAGATTTAGTCGAGTTTGAGATGACTGATTTTGATGTCATTCTTGGCATGGATTGGATTCATTCCTGCTATGCCACAGTCAACTGTTGAACCAGGGTAGTTCAGTTTTAGTTCTCGAATAAGCTCGTCCTAGAGTGGAAGGGTAGTACTTCATCTTTCAGGGGTCAGCTTGTTTCTTACCTTCGGTCAAGGAAAATAATTTCTAAGGGGTGTGTGTATCATCTCATGCGTATTAAAGATTTTAGTTCTGAATCTCTTAGTCTTGAATCAGTCCCAGTTGTAAATGAGTATTCAGACGTATTTCCTAAAGATCTTCTAGGCATTCCTCCCGAAAGGGAAATAGACTTTGGTATTGACCTTATTCCAGATACTCAGCCTATTTATATTCTGCCATATAAAATGTCACCAGCAGAACTCAAGGAACTAAAAGATCAGTTGAAGGATCTCTTAAATAAGAGATTCAACAAGCCCAGTGTATCCCCATGGGGTGCACCAGTCTTATTCGTGCGCAAGAAAGATGGTTCTCTCAAGATGTGTATTAATTACCGTTAGCTCAACCAAGTTACGATCAAGAACAACTATTCTCTTCCCAGAATAAATGACTTATTTGACCAACTTCAGGGTGCTAGTTATTTCTCCAATATATACCTCAGATCAGGCTACCATTAGCTCAGAATTAGAGAATGTGACATCCTAAAGACTGCTTTTTGTACTCGGTATGGTCACTTCGAGTTTCTAGTTATGTCCTTTGGTCTTACCAATACCTCAGCTGCTTTGATGGACTTGATGAACCATGTGTTCAAGAAGTACATGGACATGTTCTTCATAGTCTTCATAGATGATAGCCTGGTCTATTCCCGCACAGAGCGTGATCATTCAGACCATCTCAGGATTGTTCTTTAGACTCTCAGAGATCACCATCTATTCGACAAATTTAGTAAGTGCGAGTTTTGGCTAAGATCAGTAGCATTCCTTGGTCATATTATTTTCGGTGATGGCATTAGAGTAGATCATTGGAAGACCGAAGTGGTAAAAAACTGGCGTCACCCTGTCTCTCCATCAGATATCAGGAGTTTCTAGGGATTGGCCGCTATTACAGATGGTTTGTCTGGGGATTTTCTTCTATTACATCCCCCATGTTTAGATTGACTCAAAAAAAGGTCAAGTTTTAGTGGTCAGATCCTTATGAGAAGAGTTTTCAAGAGTTGAAGACCCGACTCACCTCAGCATCAGTTCTAGCTCTTCCAGATGGTTCAGAAGGTTTTGTAGTCTATTGTGATGCATCCAGAGTGGGTTTAGGTTATGTCCTCATGAAACATGGTAAGGTCATAGCCTATATCTCCAAAAAGTTAAAGCCCCATGAGAAGAATTATCCTAGTCATGATCTTGAGTTAGAAACCGTAGTATTTTCCTTAAAGATTTGGAGGCATTATCTATACGGAGTTCATGTAGATGTCTTCAAAGATCATAAGAGTATCCAGTATATCTTTACTCAGAAAGATCTCAATCTTCATCAGAAAAGGTGGTTAGAGATTTTGAAAGATTATGACATGAGTGTCCTTTACCGTCCGGGCATGGCCAACGTTGTGGCTGACGTTCTCAGTAGACTCTCCATGGGTAGCGTTTCTCACGTTAAGGATAGTAAAAAGAAGATAGCTCAGGAAATCCATCAGCTTGATAGACTAAGTGTTTTCTTTGTTGATTCTTCGGAGAGTGGTGTATGTGTTCGGAGTAGTTCAAAGTTATCTCTAGTTTTTGAGGTGAAACAAAATCAAGGCAGGGATCCTAGCCTTGTCAACCTAAAAGAGTCAGTTTAGAATCAGAGAGTTAAGGTTTTCTCCCAAGGGAGTGATGAGGTTCTTCGTTATCAAGGTCATCTATGCGTTCTAGGTGTAGATGACTTAAAGTAGTGGATTCTTGTAGAAGTGTAAGGTGCGTGACACTCTATTCATCTTGGGGCCACTAAGATGTACCACGACTTACAGGAAATCTATTGATGGAGTAGGATGAAGAGAGATGTTGCAGAGTTTATGGATAAGTATTCTACATGTCATCAAGTTAAGATAGAGCATCAGAAGCCTAGTGGACCCATGCAGGAGTTCACCATTCCTACTTAGAAGTGGGAAGAATTGAACATGGACTTCGTGATGGGTTTGCCTCGAACTCTTCATCAGCACAATTTAGTTTGGGTTATTGTGACAGGATGACTAAGTCAGCTCATTTCCTTCCAGTTCATACCTCTTATTCACCCGAGGATTATGCCAAAATCAATATCAGGGAGTTGGTCAGATTATACGGTGTTCTCTTATCTATTATTTTCGACAGAGGTACCCAGTTCACCTCACTTTTAGAAAGAATTCCAAAAAGATCTTGGTACCTAACTCTATCTCAGTACATCCTTTCATCCTCAGATAGATGGTCAAGCAGAAAGGGCCATTCAGACTCTTGAAGATATGCTAAGGGAGAGTGCAATTAATTTCAAGGAAAGTTGGGATGACCACTCTCCTTTGATTGAGTTTGCATACAATAATAGCTATCATTCCAGTATTAAAATGGCTCCATTCGAAGATCTCTATGGTAGGAGGTGTAGATCTCTAATTGGTTGGTTTGATGATATTGAGGCCTCAGTCATAGGTCCTGAATTGGTTTTTGATGCCTTAGAGAAAGTTTAGTTGATCAAAGAGAACTCCGAGCTGCTCAGAGCCAATAGAAGTCTTATGCTAATGTTTGTTGAAAGGATCTCGAGTTTGAGATCGATGACTATGTCTATATTAAGATCTCTCCCATAAAGGGAGTGAAGAGGTTCAGAAAGAAAGGGAACCTCAATCTCCGCTATGCCGGTCCCTTCAGGATTCTCATCTGTTTAGGCAAGGTAGCTTATGTGCTCGAATTGCCTTCAAATTTAGCCTCAGTTCATCCAGTGTTTCATGTATCCTTTCTCAAGAAGTGCGTAGGTGGCCTAGCAGTTGTAGTCCCTATTCAAAATGTTGATGTTCAGAACAGTCTCTCTTATGAAGAGATTCCAGTCGAAATCTTAGTCTATCAGACTCGTCGATTGAGGAACAAAGAGGTCCCTCTAGTTAAGGTTCTTTGGCAAAACCAGTCCATCAAGGGAGCTACTTGGGAAGTAGAAGTAGATATGCATACCAAGTATCCTTACCTCTTCTCTGCCGATTCAGATCAAGCTCAAGTTAATAGTTCTCCTTAAGCTTATTCAGTTTTATATTCATGTTCCCATTATAGGCGTGGTATCTACTACTATTTCATACTTTGTCATGCTATCACGATCTGAACCAGGGCCTGGCCATGACGAGCATTTCGAACTATGGAGGCCCAAAACACCCCTATCTATCTGGTTATCATGTGCCTAATTCATATGATCAAAGTAATGCGGAAGAAACACAATAATTCGAAAACATGGTCATAAATATGAAAAGAAACAATAACAGGGAAATAAAGTTCCCCCAACATCAACCAACCTCTAAACAACTGTCTGCGAAAATCTCTAACAAATGACTAAGTCAAGTAACTATATATAAAATAGGACAAGGCCCCCAGTAGGCCCCAAAACTAAATATAAGATAAAAGGACTGTACGACATAAGACTTTCCAAAACATAGAAGGCTCACCACTTGTCTCTGCAACTCTGTCTGAATGATCTACTGATTCTCTTGACCCCTAGACTGGGCCTTTGAACCTGAGAGGTTGGAGAGGGGAGGGGTCAGGACAAAATTACTGGCACACAGAGATTCAAAACAAAACATAATATTTTTACAAAATATAGTTGAGAGCCATTATAAAGCAATTTTATATCAAATCATTTGAAAACACATGGGCATAATGCAATAGTTTCTCAACAATAATGAAATGCAACTGAGCTAGGTGGAATACCCTACATAATTTACACGAAATGTCAAACCTCGGTTGCCGCCGAGATTAGAGTATATGTAAGGGAGAGACACACAAGACCACGAAGCATGGTGTCTCGACCCAATGGTAGTGCCCAAGATCACTTAGCCCGGGCTCCTTCCTATAGTCCCAATTTAGGAATGACATAAAGTCAAGTACACAAGATCACTGATCCTGGTACCAAATTCCCATGTTGGCAAACACAGTTTCCAGCGATGAGCCCTTACACTCAAACGCCTCCTTCAGGAATTCACCTATCTCATGTAAAATCAATGCATTCAAACTTCATTTAATTCAATCATGTATCATATTCTGTAGGGTATCATCATACTTGACTTACGAGCCATCAATATCATATCATTCTTCTCATTCAACCATTGTTTCAATATGAATAACCTTCTCGTTTTCAAGTCAAAATCATATCAATTCTCAAAACATTTCATGTCATGCTCTTCGAGATGTTTTCAAACAATTTACATCATATGAACATTTAAAATAAATTCACATCAAGAGAGGAAATTTCATATCATTCATGCTCTCAAGTTAACATCTTTTCGGAATACATGCATATACATATATCATATAGTAAATCACTTTGGGAGTAGGCCAAAGGGCCAAATCAATATCATAAAACGTTTAAAACATAATCATATTCGTAATTTCAAAACCCCCATTTGAAAACATAAATTTTTAAAGTCCATGAGATTTTTGAGATAACCCCACGTACCTCGATTGCTATGAATATTAGGTGCTTCTTGAAGCCTACGTTGAGAGGATTTCAAATATGCAATTAGTTTCTAAAACCCACGGTTGAATCTTGAGTTGGTTGGGTTTTTATTTTGAAACCCTAGAGAGAGTTCTTGAACAATTTTGATGAATGAAGGTGTATTTTGGGTTCTTTGGGAACTGAATTTCGTGTTTATGGCTAAATAAGGGTGGGAAAAGGACCATTTTGCCCCAAAACGGTGTGTTTAATTCACTTGAAACCTTTACATAGGCGCTACCTATGCTATCTCCTATGTTTACATAGGCGTTGCCTATGCTATCTCCTATGTTTACATAGGCGCCACCTATGCTATCACCTATGTTTACATAGGCGCCGGCTACTACTTTGAAAATCCATAACTTCTTGCTCGGGTGCCGGATTTTAGCAAAATTGGTGTCGTTGGAAAGCTAAATCAAAGACCTATTATTTAACACATAGTAGAATCTCTAATTCGAGATATACAGAGAGTTATGGTTGATGTAAGCTGACACAAATTACAACGTCCACTAAAACTTAATCTATCGAAATAGTTTCAACTCGCCCTTGAGTTGAAGGACCTCTATGGTCTAAATTCAAGCTTGAATGGATTCACATACTATGCAAATAATTAACATGGTATATTAGCATAGGATTTATGGCTTTGGAATTATCAACGCATCAAAATCATGGTCTATATTGTAGCCCGAAATGTGGGGCGTTACACATGTATTCATGTAGCAGTTCAGTTATAAAATTATGCATCAGCTATGCATTCTCATCTTGAGAAACTCAGTTTATCAGAAAACTCAGCCACACATTCATGTATCAGTTAGCCATGCATAAGATATGCATAAGTTCAATATATTTAGCATGTCAGTCATGAACTTATGTCTCAGTCACTCATGTTCATTTCATGTTTATTTATTATTTTCTCTCTTAGTCAGTCTCATTCGAAGATGAATGTTCTCAAGGGGGAGATATTATAATACCCGTGCTTATTCCTAGCTAGAAATTATCTCAAGGATTCTAGTAGTTTCTTTGAAATACAAATCTATTTTTGTACCCATGGTATTTTTTAGATTTCTACTTTCTATCATGTGGGAAATTGAGTTAACTTTCTAATGATACCAATTTTGTCCAAATTCAACACCAGACGAGGAAGTTATGGATGTTTTACTCAAAACTGACCGAAACTCCCAGGAGCAACATCCAAGTTGACGGACCGCCAAACAAGTGATGGACCACCACTTTGACCTTCACAGCCAAGGCAGTAGGGCCACGTTTAGGATAAGGATTGACGGACGAGTTGAAGAACCATCAAATTTTTGACGGACCATAATCCAGGCCGTCAACTCTTATCTAGTGAACCCCATTTCTGGTCCACGTATGACGGTCGAAATGATGGACCATCAAGTTTCTGATGGACCGTCTGTCGGGTCATCACACGCCACATTCAGTTTATTTTCAGGCCATTTTAATAGGGGTATTTTGGTTACTTACCGCTCGCCTATATATACCCAGATGAGTCCAAATTCAGCCATTTTGCTCATTATTATTTCACAAAAAAACTAGGGTTTCTCTCTAAATTTAATCTCCAAGAACAAGACCCCATCTTCTTAAAAAAAATCAAAGAATTTCAAATCCTTCAAGTTCAAAAACATCAAGAACCTTGAGTCAGGTATGCGTAGTGTTCATCTATGGATCCATTTCATTCATAGAGCTCAAGAACCATGTTTTAAAAATTATTTTGTGATTGTTTTATTGTGATATGAGCATGTACATGTTGATGATTACTGTTTAAGTTTCAAGATGATATATAAAGGTGTTTTCATAAAGTATATGTGTTTGTTAGTTGAAACCCATGATCTTTATGTGGCTTAATATGGTGAAATTCATGAACACACTTAATCTAAAAGAATGCATGCAAAGTGTTTGATAATATGCCTAAAATGATAGAATTCATGTGCCATGTTTAATAGTGCTTGAATGACAAGTCCATGCTCTATGCTTTATGATTTCCCATGAATTTCATATGAGTGATATGCGTTGTTGTGTGATATAGATTGACCATGATATTGAAGCTACGAAAGTATATACATATTGTATGAATTTCCCTTCCATGTATAAAATGTTGAGAACTATGCTTGGTGTGAAATCCCCTACTTAAGATATTGTAAATTGTGGACTCTATTCTTACGATCAAGTCAGTCATGTGTGTCAGTTTCGTTCCATTAAGTTTTGGGGGTACTTGTACCCAAAAAATATAGCTGTGTACCTAGAGCCATGTCATGTTATCACGATAATATCAGTCAATCCATGATCTATAGAACTCAGTTGGTCATGTGACTCAGGAAACCTCAAAAATCTCATGGTCTCAGTTAATTCCCAGATAGTAGTACTATTCCATCAGTCAACGGAAGTCAGTTACTCAGTCCATGTACCTTCAGTTAAATCACATTCAGTCTCTTCAAATAGGAGTAGAAGTTAGCACCGAGTGAACCCAAGGATGGGAACTCACCTGCCAGTTTAGGGTGTGATTCTTAGTAATCATCCTTATGTTCCAGAACTATGTAGCCAGCGTAGGTTGAGATATCTTAACCTGTCAGATTAAGGTTGATGAGGTGGCTTAATCTATCAGTTTAGGGTTCCCACTATTCTCATTTTAGGTACCTACCAGCTAAGGGCCACTCACAGCTGTCCTTACCAGTAGTGCGGTATTAACACTCTTCCAGTCAGGGCAGAGATTGGACCCCAACTTAGCTATGTGTTATTGGGGCATGTTGGTCAAACAGCTACCTCACTTAATTTCAGTCTCAGTCTCAATAAAAAAACTCAAATAATCTTAAGATTTCAGTATTATAGGACTGTCAGATACAGTTAATTCAATTACAGTACAACATTCAGGTAGTTCCATCAGATTTAGGACTGTCAGACACAACCACCTATGTTATCATGATTCCAATGTTATTCATGTTAGATATCAGGAAACCATGTATTAGCTTACAAATCTAATTATCACGTATTCATGATTCCAGTTATTATGTATGCATGTTTGCACTCTTACGTTTATATCAGTCAATCAGTTAGCATCGTTTATGTATGTAAACCTTTTTTTTCATTTAGCCTATCTCACTCGTATACTCAGTACTCCCAGTTATACTGAAGAATTTGCGCTATGGTGATTTTTTTCACGTTACACCATAGGTTCACAGATACGAGCTCTAGATCAGCAGTAGCAGTAGCATTCTAGTCGCAGAGTTCCAGTGAGTCATCATCCATTCGAGGATGATATTATTTTATTTCATTTATTATTTCAGTTCAGTTTTGCTGGAGGGACTTAGTTAGAGACATGTTCCTTCAACTCCTTATTCAGACAGTATTTAGAGGCTTTCAGATTTAGTTCAGATTTGATTCAAATTTCAGTTGTTTTGGGTATTCGTTACCCCATACGAATGTTATGATTTGTCAGATGTTTTATTCAGTTGAACTTCATGGCCTATTGTTCATGTTTCCCATATTATTACATCATATATTGCAGTATACAGGTACATATATCAGTAATGGGTTAGCTTGTGGTCCTTCAGGATCATAAGCACTGTGTAGAACTCCGGTTTAGAAAATCGGGGTGTTACACAAAGTAAAACTTAATTCCACTAGGACTAAAGAACAAAACCATAAAGAAAAGATTTTTCGTATGCTTGATTCTTGAAGAATTAGTCAACACAGTTTAATGAATATGCAAGATAAAAAGTAGAAGTCATCATCTTAATTCGAAAAGGTAAGATTTGATAAAGAATGGAAGAACTTTTTAGAGAGATTTAGGACTTACTGTGACTGTTATGGATTATATCTTAAGGGAATCATTTATCTCTTCCTTTTGTTCTTGTTCAATCTTTTTTGCCGAAAGCTTAGCACATGGTGTGGCCAATCATGTAACCCAGTTAATTCCAAAGTACTAGTTTCAGCAAAATCTGTTAGAATTTCTTGCAGGTTAGCACAATTCTACAGAACTGGGCGTTTTATATTCAGAAAGTTATCACTTCTAGCTTTCCAGCACTTAAGATTTAGGCTGCTCAGCAACACCAACTTAAAGGTTTTCAATCTTCCTTTATCATTCAAAACCCATATATATTCATTGGCTTGATATGATTTAAGCATCATCCTTCAAGATTTGGCAACATCATAATAGTTTATGATATGTCTTCTCAGAAAAACACAAACTGTTAAAATTCAACCTCATAAGTGATGTTGGAAAAATGAAAATCTCAATGGAAAAAACTTCATTAGTACAACTGTCGCAGCAAAGACTAGAAAATTCCTCTAGCCGAGGCATCCCTATTACAAAAATGCTTATTTAGAATATTTTCTCATCTAGGACTAGGAAAACATGCATCTCCTTTGCAAATTTATATCCTCAAGTTCTTCATCATCCATATCTTCCCAGGTAATGTTATATGCAAAGGATGATTACTACAAATTATAGTTTGCAAATTTCGAAGCTCTGAGTATGATTGCGGAATATTGCCGTGAAATTGACCTTACAGGAATTTCATATGAAATAACTTTGTAATCACAAGTGGAAATGACCCAAACCATTTATTTGTATTAAAGATGGCCAATATCCTGAGAATGATGAAATGTGAGAAAAAATAATGTATAATAGGGATGTTAGGACCGAAATAAGCGAGTATCATGTGTAAGCTAGCAAAGCAAACCTCAAACGACCACGAATAATAAGATAAATGAGAAATACACCAAAAGAGATAGAAAAATTTAACGTGGTTCGGTCAATCGACCTACATCCACAAAAGGAGATGAGCAATCCACTAAATAAAAGAGATTACAAACTATCAAAAGAGAAAACCTAACATAATTTACTCAGACTAAAAGAGGTTCACACAAGTGATACCGTAACACTTGTATCTCACAAAGTCTCCCCCCAAATGAAAGTCTCAAACCCCTAGGACTACATTGTGGATGCTATAAAACTAGAAGAAAGGAGTCACTATTTATAGTCCATGACCTTTTCCTACAAGAATAAGGATTATCCAAATATGTAGAATATGTTTTCCTTTTCTTAAAAGGAAAACCTAGTTGTGGTAAGAAAGTCAGGAAAAATACCAACAATTCTCCCCCTTGGCCTTGAGTTCTATCCTCATGTAGTCTTCAACAAGTTCAATCTCTATCTCCAAAATCTCCTCCAATAATCTTGAATCTACTTAGAGTAACACTCTGATAAAATTTTTCAAACTAAAATCTTCATTATCATCAAATAGGTCGCGATTAGAACTGAATCTGCCAAGATGAACACCCGATTTTAACCTCGCTTTGATACCACTTATTAGGACCAAAGTAAGCAGGTGTCATGCGTAATCTAGCAAAGTAAACCTCGAAAGACCATGAATAACAAGATAAATGAGAAATATACCAAAAGAGACACAAGAATTTAACGTGGTTCAGTTAATCGACCTACATCCACAAAAGGAGGTGAACATTCTACTAAATAAAAGAGAGTACAAACTGTCAAGAGAGACAACCTCATAAAATTCACTCAGAATAAAAAGAGATTTACATAAGTGATTCTACAACACTTGTGTCTCCAAAAGTCTCCTGCCAAAAAAAACTCTCAAACCCCTAGGACTAAATTGTGGATGCTACAAAACTAGAAGAAAAGAGTCTCTATTTATAAAGTCTATGACCATTTCCTACAAGAATAAGAATTAGCCACATATGGAGAAAATGTTTTCCTTTTTTTAAAAGAAAACCCAATTATGATACCTAAAGGAAAAACCAATTATGGTAAGAAGTCAGGAAAAATACCAACAAGGGTCACGACGGTAGATGGGCAATATCCCAAGAAATATTATACTAGGTGAAAATGACAGATTCAAATGAGAAAAAATAGATAGATCTACTATAGGAAATAATAGCTTATAACAGTAATCAACTGAATAATTTTGGGTTTTAAAACTGAAGTGGAAAAAAAAGAGTTTTTGCGCTGGAAAAGTAAGGAAAGTTCTCACAACATGCTACATGCATATGCTTTTTCATTTTAGTTTTTGTCAAACAGAACACATGAAGTCCATATGCTTTTATATCACCATGGAATCTCCTTTTTTAGCATGTATCAAGTTCCTGCTGATAAGGTCCTCAAAGTAATCTATTGCCACTTCCTCGAAACTTTTATGACTTCCAGACGTCCTTATGAAACCTTCTACTATCCATAATTGGATCAATATCCAACTTGCATCCTAATAATCCTTAGGGAAACTACTCAGAGATAAAGCATGTTGAGGGGATTAAGATTCAGGCAACATCCTTCCAACCTTCTAATGTCCTAGACATTTTAGAAAGATATCCCACGATCACTTCCAATTATAAAGGTAGTCCTAGTTATTTTTCTACTATTTCCTTTCCAGTTTCTTCTAATTCATGATGATGATCATGTTTTGCTTCAAACACCTTTTCAAAAAGTAACTTCCAACTATTTTCTAAATTCAAGAGCCTCATCTCATAATGGCTACTAGTATTTGCATACATTGCTACGTCAGTTTCTTATTAGTCAATAAGATTCGACTCCTATTGTTGTCATTTTGAAATATTCATCTTATTCTATCCCAAACTTCTGTACTCCTACTATCATCAACGACAACAAGGTATCATCGACCCTTTATTTTTTGTTGCACTAGGCCCGCTCACTCATTGCCATTAATTTTATCAAAATCTTTTGCATTGACACTATATCTTTTCTTTGTAATGCAATACAAAGCATCTAATAATACCTTTCTACCTAGAAATTCTTGAGATACTGTAGAACAAGTAAGACAGTCAATGATATACATGTATGAAGATGATCATAAGTTTTTCTAGTAAGCGTTGTTTTGCCAAAGCCACCCATGTCTGCTATTGTGATAATGTAACGCCCCAATTTTCTGGAACCGGAATGCCTCACGGTGCTCATGATCCTGAAGGACCACAAGCTAACCTTTTTATGATATCTATACTTGAGCACTACACAATATACTGAAATAAATATGGAAAACTGGTAGAAACTTTTCATAAGGTTTTAATATCTAAAAATACTCAATACTAAAAACTGAATAATAATACATCAGTCCGAAAAGCCTCTAAACTTATTTGAACTGTGGAGCTGATAGGACATGTCCCGAACTAACTCTGTATATAGAAAATAAATTGAGTACAATGCCATAGTAAAATAAGGATCATCATCAAATGACGAGGACTCATTGCTACATCAACTATTGCTGAATGAGTCTAGACTGCTAAGGGTACTCTGGATCTCGCGCTCAGAACCTATGGTATAAGACACCATAGTGAAAGAGAAAAGTATGCGTCAGTACTTTGAATATATTGGTATGCTAGATAAGGTAAGGCTAAATGCAGGGGCTTATGCATGAACATAGCTTAGCTGAATAACATGAGAGTACTGAATGAAGACATATGCATGTATGCACAAACCAAAACTGGAATCGCAGTAACACTGAATACCAACTCTAAATATTAGTTTCTAGATACTGACTTACTGATGATTGATTCTACTAGTACTGGTGTTTGAATTTACTAATACTGAGAGACAAAATAACTAAGTCTAATAAGATTGATGTCCAATCTTGCTGATACTGATACTGATTTATTATATCTAAGATCAAGACTATATAACGGCTGACCTATGAGTTTACTGGTAATGATGCCTCATACTTGATAAACTGAATTTGAGATCAAGCTTATATAATGGGTGACCTCTGAGTCTACTGATAATGAATATGATTATCAGAATATGAGATCAAGCCTATCTAATGGGTGATCTCTGAGAGGTAGTCAAGCCTAGTATAATAGGTGACTCCTTAACTAAATTCTATTACTGAGACTAAATCTAAAACTGAGATTATGAGAGGTAGTCATCTAATCGACATGCTCCTTCTATATTCTTTGGGGTCTAACCTGTAACCCTAGTTGGAAGGGTGTCTGTACCGTGCCATAGGTAAAGACATTTCTCTCTAAACTCAAGATGCCATACCTAATATAATGGGTCAAACCTGGTTAAAGCTAACCCTAATATAATGGGTGACTCCGGGGATGTAGTTAAGCCTAATGTGATGGGTGATTCCTCATCCTATGCTGGCTACGCTAATCGGGAGTGAAGAGAGCCTAAAATAACGGGGAAGACGTCATCCCTGCCCTCACTCGGTGCTGAATCCTACTCCCAACTAAATAGATATTGAAATAATTCCTAGACTGTTCAAGACTGAGCTGAATCTGTTACTGGTCATCTTACTTGACTGAGCTGATTGAATTTACTTACTTCTATTATCTGATGGAATGCTACTAAATTCTTGTTAGCTTACTGAGTTTTACTAAAGTCTGAACTGAATACTGGATACTATTGAATACTATTGAATCGAAACTAAATACTGAGTTGGATTAGACTAATACTGAAACTGAATTGAACTAGTACTGAGATTGCTGAATTTTCTTAAGTTTTGTATCGGCTAAATTCTACTGATCATAGCACGACTGAAATTATCTTGAGACTGACTCGGCTCTAGACACATAGCTAAATTTTTGGGTATAAATACGCCTAGGACTCGATAGCATAAATAAATAAGACAGGACTACACTTAAGTATCATGACAATGGACTTTCATTCACAACACAATCAACATGATAACTGGTCAATCACTTGAATGATATAAACACGTAAATGTATAGGGAATGCATACTAATACCTCATAGTTGTTCAATAAGTAATACACATGGATAAGAATGCATGTAACTTATCATAATACATTCACTAAGGAATTTCAACAAATGCTTAGCATGCACTAGTTATTAGATAATTAGGGATTTCATGCTTAACATACTAGAAAGGGAACTATTCTCTTTACTTAAGCATTCTATCAAACATATGGGGAGCATGCTTTGGTTATACCACAGATTCTATGCTTAATCATTATGAACACATTAATATCATGCAACCTGAAGAGGGTTTATCATGAACATCATACAATTCATCACATACTAGAATCAACTCTTGAAATTAGTAGTCTAAATCATCAATTAAAATTCAATAATAAAATGAACTTCAATTTCAATTCACATGAATCATGAAAACACATAAATATAAGATCTTTGAAATTAGAAAAAGACTCTTGAACGTTTTGGGTGGAAAGAACCCAAGAATCAACATCTGCATACCTTGTTATAAGATTTTAGGAAGATTTATAGAGGAATCTTGATGACTTGGGTCTTGAGCTATTAACCCTAATAGTTGTTCTTGAAGGAAATTTAGAGAAACTAGTATGTTTAGGTGAAATAATGAGAAGTCTCGTGTTAAAGAGTATATATAGGGGTAGCAAAATAACTGTCTTGCGCTTGGAATTAAAATCCGGTGCTGGATAAATCCCGATTTTATATATTGGTGTGACGAACCATAATCGCTCTAGCTTACTGTAAATTGGACAATTGGGAAATTGAGCCTTGGCACGATGTGATGGAAATTACGTTGCCACCTTGATTGCAAACTGGAAAGCCACCGCGACGCGGTGGAATTGCGAAGGATTATTGGATTTTGACAATTTCAATTTTGGCTTGCTCCGTGATGCACTAAAGTACCAGGTGGTACACTATCTCACTAAAATGGCTCTAACTCTTTGTTCAAGTGTCAAATTTGGAAGAATTTAGTATCGATGGAATGCTTATTCGATTTTCCATGAGATAAAAGATAAAATCTTAAAAATTTCACATGGAATAAAATATATTCATCTTTGAAGCAAGATCTTTGATGTTCTAGAGACGAATTTAAACTTAGAGAAGTGTGAGGTATTACTATATCTCCCCCTTGCGAATATTCGTCCTCGAATAAGAATGATTAAGCTGAGAATACTAGCAGGATAAGCTTACTTACTAGACATGAGCATGAGAAACATGACTATATGACTGGAGCTACTGATATATTGGGATTTCATACTGAACATGCATATCTGATGCATGGAATACATGACTGAAGCTACTTATAAGATGAATTCTCCTAATGGATATGCATATATGATGGATGGATTCGTGGCTGAGTTTTTCTCATGAATGCATAACTGTATACACTAAAGAACTGAACCCTTTCTACTGAACATGCATATCTAATGAATGGATATATATCTGATTCTTGAATGAATGTTTGAGTATGCAATGATAACTGGTGCTAAATTCGTAAGAAAAGTCTGAACATGCAACTAAATAAGTTTAAGAATATGAAAGCATTTGGATATTATGGGGTATCTCCCCCTTGGGACATTATATCCCTACTAGAACACTTTACTAAAATACTGGGGCTGTGCACCAGGTACTTACGAACGGGGTCATGATTGATCTCTGAGATCTGAAACTAATGCATGACTCATGATATGAACTTATACTCGCAACTACTAGGATACTCTACCTTGGAAAAATTATATTCTGGAGATTGCTGATAGCATGATCAGGTGAAGAACTGAACTAACAAACTATGCGAATATGACTGTTGGACTGCTAAACTAACTTGCTGGCTCTACTAACTAACTTATTATAAAAATTTAAGCTCAAAATGGGAGAAATGGATTTAAGGATATGTATCATAGAGATAAAGGACTCATATCATACTCGAATCTATATCAGGGAACCTTTCCTGAGCATGGTGAGTTTGAAGTGCATAGATTCGATTTTGACGTTGACCATTGTTGGTACTACGAGCAGCGCCCTACTGATGTGAATATCTACCCTTCTGAGCTAGCGCTCTATACTCCTACATTCTATGGCTTGGCTTACCACATCCAAAACATACCTGACTATTTGATATTACACACCAAGATGATTCTTACCACACTCTCCACAAAGCAGGTAGGTACGAACACTGCTGGTACTACCCTAGATTTTGGAGCCTGGCACCCCATCAGGACTAACATCCCCAAACTTTGGTGCGGTTACACTAAATGAGGATGGAGCTGGAACTAAAAACTTTTGACTATGCTGAGAACGGTTACCACCCTGTGACCCTACCTGAGAGAAACTATGACTACCTTTTCTAGCTTTCTTACTCACTCTTTTTTTTATCTTCTTGGCCTCAATCTACTGTGCATGCATCATTAGTCAAGTAATGTCTATATCTCTATTGAGCATAGCAGTCCTACACTCTTTCAACACTAACCTGGATACACCGGTCTCAAACTTACTCATACTCGCTCTAGGGTTAGTTATCAAATTAGGAGCATACTTAGCTAACTGATTGAACTTAAGACAATACTCCCTTACTTTAATGGAGTCTTGGCTTAGATTTATAAACTCTTCTACCTTAGCTTCTCTCATCTATAGTGGGAAAAACTTATCTAAAAAGGCATCCTAAAACTCCTGCCAAGTCAAGGGAGCTACATCCTCCCCTCTACTCTTCTTCCACATCACTACCCAATCATAAGCAATATCCTTTAGCCTATAGGATGCTAACTCTACACTCTCCTCCTTAAAAACATGCATAATTTGGGTGATCTTCTTCACCTCCTCAAGATAAATTTGTGGGTCCTCCTCTGCTACTTACCCAAAGAATTCTGGTGGGTTCATTCTTATGAAATCTCTGATTCTGGCTGCAGATGAACCCCCAGCTTATTGCGGTGGGACTGCATCCTGACGGTTGCCCTGAACATTAGTCGTCACAGCTTGGGCTAGTGCCTAAAAAACTGCTTGAAACTTTGCATATGACACATTCTCATTCTCAGGATCTATTGGCTGAGGTGGCTAGTTATCAACACTATGGGCATTATCTCTGCGAGGAGGCATACTCTGTAAATAAAAGAGAGAATGGATCAGACTGAGAATTAACTGGAACTTATACATACTAGCATGACATGAACACTGAAAGAAAGGAAACTATTCCTAAAAATATCTTATAGCCTCCTATACTTAAATATGAAACGCAACACACCCATGCACAAAACACTACTAGATGCAGCTTTTCAAACTTCTTAGGGCACTATTGATCCTTAGGCTTTGATACGAAGTTTGTAACGCCCAGATTTTCTACAATCAGAATGCCACATGGTGAGCATGATCCCGAAGGAACATAAGCTAACCCTTTTCTGATATTTGTACCTGAGCACTACATAATATATGAAATAAATGCATAAAACTAGAAGAAACTTAACATGAAGTTCAAATATCTAAAAATACTCAATACTAAAAATTGAATACTAATACATCTATTCGAAAAGCCTCTAAACTTGTCTGAACTGTGGAGTTGATGGGACATATCCCCAACTAACTCCGTCTACTAAAAATAAACTAAGTCTAATTCCATAATAAAATAAGGGATCATCCTAAAATGAAGAGGATTCATTGCTATGTCTACTGCTGCTGACTGAGTCTGGACTACTAAGAGTGCTCTGGATATCACGCTTCGAAACCTATGGTGTAAGACTCCATAGCGCAAGAGAAAAGTATTCATCAGTACTTTAAATTTACTAGTATGATAGATGAGGTAAGGTTAAATGCAAAGGATTATGCATGAACATAACTTAAATGAATAACATGAGAGTACTGAATAAGGACATATTCATGAATGCACAAACCAAAACTGGAATCGCAGTAACACTGAATACAAACTCTACATACTGGTTTTTGAATATTGACTTACTGATAACTGAGTCTACTAGTACTGATGTCTGAGGTTACTAAACTGCGAGACAGAATAACTGAGTCTACTGAGAATGATGTTTAATTTTGCTAATATTGATAGTGATTTATTATATCTAAGATTAATCCTATATAATGGGTGACCTTTGAGTTTACTGGTAATGATTCCTGATACTTGATAAACTGAATCTGAGATCAAGCCTATATAATGGGTGACCTCTGAGTCTACTAATAATGACTATGATTTTATGAATCTAAGATCAAGAATATATAACGGGTGATCTCTAAGAGATGGTCAAGCCTAGTATAATGGGTGACTTCTTAACTGAATTCTATTCCTGAGACCGAATCTGAAACTGAGACTGTGGGAGGTAGTCATCTAACCGACATGCCCCTTCTAGCTTCTTTTGGGTCTAACCTATAACCCCAACTTACACCATTATTTTATGCAAGACGGTCGGTCTCAATATAAACCCAACAAGATTAGGGTTATGTCAAAAAAATCAAACTAGTATTCTAAACCTATGTACATTCACAGTTAACTAGGAGTTAAACCCATAATGTACAACCTAAATAAACCATGAAATTAAGTGGTGGGTTATGAATTAGAACTTTTTGTTGAACAAAATCACACTACAACACAAATGTAACCACAAACAATTGATGAGTTGAAAAACCTTGCGTTTTGAACTCTCTAGGAATCACACAACTCAAGAATACTAGTCGTATCATGCGCTAATTACTTATGAGCCTAAGTTGTATGACAAATAATGTATTCTAGGTCATTTTCCATCTATGGTATGATTAGACTCAAAAAGAGTCGTATCGAGATAGTGGATAATGCTCACCTACACCATGCAATTTGGTAGTGGACGATCGTTTTCAATATCTCCACTTTTATTGAGCTCGAATCCTCAAGGAGTGAAATTAGAATTCTAGTCTTATGGGTATTAACTCTTACTAAAAATATGCCTAAAGTTTATTAGAGTAAAAACCATGATTTAAAGACACTTCTCTCTGAACCCAGGATGCCATGCCTAATATAATAGGTGAGACCTGGTTGAAGCAAGCCTAATATAACGGGTGACTCCGGGGAGGTAGTCAAGCATAATATGATGGGTGACTCCTCATCCTGTTCTGGCTATGCAGTTCTGGAGTGCAGGGTTTACTATTAAAGATTCTACCCAAAATAACGAGGAAACCATCATCCCTGCCCTCTCTCGGTGCTGAATCCTTCTCCAAACTGAATAGACACTGAACTAATTCCTAGACTATTCTAGACTGAGCTAAATGTCTTACTGGTCATCTTGCTTGACTGAGCTGATTAAATTTACTTGGTTCTATTATCTAACATAATGCTGCTGAATTCTTGTTAGCTTAATAAGTTTCACAAAAGTATAAACTGAATACTGGATACTACTGAATACTATTGAATCGGAACTAAATACTGAGTTGGATTAGACTTATGCTGAGACTGAATTGAACTAGTACTAAGATTACTGAATTTTCTTAAGTTTTGTACCGGCTTAATTCTACCTATCATAGCACAACTGAAATTATCTTTAGATTGGCTCAGCTCTAGACACACAGCTAAATTTTTGGGTATAAATACCCCAGGACCCAATAGCATAAATAAATAAGACAGGACCACACTTGAGTATCATGATAATGGACGTTAATTTATAACACAATCAATACGATATCTCATCAATCACTTGAATGTCATAAACATATGAATGTATAGGGAATGCATACTAATACCTCATAGTTGTTCAATAAGGAATACACATGGATAAGAATGCACGCAACTTATCATAATACATTCACTAAGGAATTTCAACAAATGCTTCGCATGCACTAGTTATCACATAATTAGGGATTTCATGCTTAACATACTAGAGAGGGCACTATTCTCTTTACTTAAGCATTCTATCAAACATATGGGGAACATGATTTGGTTATACCATAGATTCTATGCTTAATCATTATGAACACATTAATATCATGCAACCTGAAGAGGGTTTATCATGAACATCATACAATTCATCACATACTAGAATAAACTCTTGAAATTGGTAGTCTGAATCATCAATTAAAACTCAATAATAAGAAGAACTTCAATTTCAATTCACATGAATCATGAAAACTCCTAAATATAAGATCTCTGAATTTAGAAAAGGACTCTTGAACTTCTTGGGTGGAAGGAACCCAAGAATCAACATCTGCATACTGTGTTATATGATTCTCGGAAGATTTATGGAGGAATCTTGATTGCTTGGGTGTTGAACTATGAACCCTAATGGTTTTTCTTGAAGAAAATTGATAGAAAACTAGTATATTTAGGGGAAATAATGAGAAATCTCATATTAAAGAGTATATATAGGGGTAGAAAAATGACCCTCTTACCCTTGAAATTAAAATTTGGAACTGGAAAAATCTTGATTTTACATGATGGTGCGATGCGCCATAATCGCGCCAGCTTACTGGAAATTGGATAATTGGGAAACTGAACCTTAGCGAGACGCGGTGGAAATCGGATTGCCACCTTGGTTGCAAACTGGAAAGCCATCGTAATACGGTGGAATCGTGGAGGATTATTAGATTTTTAAAATTGCCATTTTGGCTTGATCTGTGATGCGCTAAAGTACCAGGTGGTACACTGTCTCACTAAAATTGCTCTAACTCTTCGCTCGAGTGTCGGATTTGGGTGAATTTTGTATTGATGGAAAGGTTATTCGATTTCCTATGGGATAAAAGTTTAAATCTTAAAAATTTCTCATAGAATAAAATATATTCATCTTTGAAGCAAGATCTTTGATGTTCTATAGATGAGTTTGAACTATGAGAAAGGTGGTGTATCACATACAATATCCAGATCCCGCGGTTATCCTCTCAATATTTGAAATAAAATCTCCAATTCATCCTCAATTTTTTGCAAGATTTGATCATCCAACTTGGATAACATCAGCCTATAGAACAAGTTCCAATCAAGGAATCTAGGGATAATTCAAGTACTTGATCAACATCATTCCACTTAAGAATTCATTGAGCCCTTTAGGAACATGCCTTGCAATTTAGAATTTTATTCATCTTACCATTTAATAACTCATAATTAGATCAAAGTTACTAACTATTTGCAACTTTACAATTTAAACTTGAACACTTCTTTTGTAATTATATTCATATTTTCAACAATTGGTAGCAAATCCAGGTGTTGGAAAATTCCAAATGTCCATCTTAATTCTTTGATAAATGATTTGATGAAGTTTTAGCTCAAGAAGATCGTCTACCTCACTAGCATCAATTTTAACATTTTTCTTTAAATATTTGATCTTTTCAGGGTCAAATTTACTACTATTGCTAATCTTTTCAAGGATGTGTTGAAAATATTCAGCAGTAGCATGAAGAGAATCTGATCCAGCGTTTGAACAGTGTGACTATGAATGAGTTTTGGATTTCATTGTTCAAGAGTTTAAGGGAGAGAAATCACAGAATTATATGCTTCCATCAAGTCAATATGGAGAGCTAGGAAGAAACAAATAAATTTTGAAGTAGTAGAGAGGATGTAATTCAAGATATCAAATATTGTTTTGCTTTTATTGAAACTTGTTGTATAACCACCCTTTAATTAATTTCCAACACCATTTTAGTGGTTATCAATAAACTATTTGACTAAAATAAATTAAGTCAATGCTAGTTGGGTATGTGAAATAATATTTGTGTTCCAAATTATGTGGCACAATTGAAATTTCAAGAGTTAACAAATTTATTATTTGACTGTAATATCTTTATATTCCTTCTAAATATTTTAAGTTTTTAATTTTTGTTATTTATTGCACTTTTATTTAACTTCACTATATATAATTTTTTTGGGAAAAACTTATAGCTTCTATGTTCAAAGTCACGATCAATGTTTAGGACTTTGAATCTCCAAATTACAATTGTACCACATAAATCACAACCAGGGATAATAATTATCATCCATCATTTTCATTTGATTAATATTTTCCTTCTAATTATAAGCATTTTTTACATAATTTAAAAGCACAAGTTATTACTTATTGTTGTGATAGGAGAAGACAAGCATCTTTACAATCTACTATTAATGGATCAAAGACAACATATAGGTATTAGGGTTCTAAAAGGGATTTATGAATGCCTGATGCTTAGTGATCATGGTTAAATTTTCCAATTGATAATAAAATCTAATTCTTATAAAAAGATAATTGATGAAATAAAAGTAATGGAGATTATTAGGTTGTCTTTATTGACTCTAATTAATACTTAAGGAACCCAATCTCTTACTCTGAAATTGATAAAGATCCCTAGTGAACAACAACAAACCTAACTTTGGCATGAGAAACACTCGATGTACTAGGCACCACCACTAACTGCAAAGTATCCATGAAAAGACTCGAGATCCCCAAGATGGTATATTAAGAACCTGAGGTAGTCACAAAATATGTCGGAGCTTGGGCTCTAGCTGATATTGAAGATCCCCAATATTTATCTCTAACTCCCTAGCCCAATGCTGAGCCAAAACTATAGTAACACACAAAAAAGTCCCATCCGCATTTGTCATTAACTTCATGATTTCCATATGGGAATATAGAGTTATAAAGTACTTATGAGGTTCATAGAAGTAGGAACACACAACAAAGAATCAAAGAATAAAATTTCCTAAGAATACCTCATAGCCTCCCAAAGATTGGATAAAGATGTCTCCGTACCAATCCGCATGACTCTACTAGGAACTTAGCTCCTGTACCAACAACACCATGAGCCTATAATCTGATACCAATTTACCACAATCTAATTTCTCGGGTCATGTAGGCACCTATCATAATCCATGAGTAGGTAAGATGACCTGTAGTCCAGAACAACTAATAAAGAACTAATAAGAAAAGCGAAAATCAAGACAATTTGGGAATAATTTATTAGAATGAAATAAATACATCCCCCAAAACCTGGTGAGGCCAGTACAAGAACTTTTCCTACAACAACAGGAGTACAAAGAAGAATACAAAGTTAATATACATAAAGCTATTTCTAAAATACATAAATAGAGATTAGTCTAACAGTAAAAGGGGGAGAAGGACCAACTGTAAACGTCAACATCTCACATCAAATCTCTGATCCATGGTTTCTCTGCATAATGCACACAAATAGTGATAACTTGTACTATGACCTACAGGCGGTAGAAGTATAGTATAAATAACAAACACGAGGTACTCATTAGGAATCGACCAAGCTCAAAAGATATTACAAGTATAAATAATATATAAAAAAGAAATATAACTATTGGTAACTATTCAGGCAATAAAACATAAACGTTCTAATGGAAAAGTAAAGGTAAACTATCAGGTACAACAATTAATCAGGGAACAAAGCACACATTCATAAGTAACTAATCCATATATGATAGTATAATAAAGAAAGAGTTACAAAATATATAATTACAGTGGGAAGAAAGGGAGTGGTAAACAAATAGTAGCCAAAAAATATATATATATATATAACCACGCTATATGGAAACCAAGTACAAAGATCCTACTTATAGGGAGCTAATCTCACATCACTAGTGTCATATGCAATAAGGGATCTAAAACTAGCATAATCAGGGTCTATAACTGAAATGTTTATAGGCATGAGATAGTCTAATGATAATCAATTCTTTAAATAGTAAAGAATAACGGAACTTAGAAGCATACCTACAACCTCGGGTACCCTTTTGTAACTAACCAACCATGAATTATACAATAATAGTTAGAAAATATGTAAGTGATTAGCCCCAAAAAATAATGACGTAATAAGGCCCTATACGCTAAGAAGGTTTAAGAAATCATTTACCAAACAACAACCATATCATTTACTAATCTACTTTTCCATAAGACCGATAGATATAGGTGCCAAACAATTATACTGGTTGCAGGCAATGTATAATAATTAATGAATGGAATGATAATCGCGTACTATCAACCAACTAAGTGCTAGATTTTACAAAGTATATATATCTCCTCAAGCTCTATAGCACAAAAAGGTAGGACATATGGTGGCTAACATTCTCTGTTATGATGACTCATCAGTAAAGGGGTCGGGATACCTAAATAGACTTCCTGGTACCAACCTAGAACTTTTGATAACCATCATAACCAATCTTTTCCAACTAGTGCCTGAAGAAATAAGAGTGAAATAATTGCTCAAACTTGAACCATGGTTAAATAAGTATAATTCGTTAGATCAAACCCAAGACTAAAATGGTATAATAATATAAAAAGGATCAGAATCCCCCTCAACCATAGTGAATTAAGTAATCGAAGAATGACCGGATTAATAATGGATTGAAATCATCCTTGGTCTAATTTTCAAAGTATTGTGTTTAGTTTTGTAATCTCACAAATCATTAAAAAAAGTGGTACGACTTTAATTGTAAATGGATCATTTTAGTGTTATGAAAAGTGGGAATAATTTCATTTTTAGGAAACTAGAATAAAATCCCGGTTTTTTTGGAATCATACTAGTAAATAAACATAAATGCGACTACGAGTATGTATGCTATCTCTACTAACCAAACAATACAATTGTAAACTTCGAAGAGTCTAAAAACTACAAACACATCCTTTCAAGTATATTATATTAACCTGGTGTCCAATTTTTATTGCAACCATGGCCTCAGTCCCAAAAATAAATAATTAACATGATGATAGCACTATAAATTGAGAAACTACGATAAATATGGGCATAAAGATACTAGAAGGAGCTAATAGGGGAATTTGGTCTAATTTTTAATGTAAATAAGGTATCTCTTATTCTAAAGGATTCTTAAGATTAGTCTCTGGACAAACAAGACCATGGTCAAGTGAAATTTGGCTCTACAACAATATCAGTTATTCTAGTTAGGTGATTTATGTGAGTATATGTGTTACTTTATTGTGGTGAGGGAACATGGTTGATGATAGTTAGGTGATTTAGTGTGATCTCTGTGATTGAGTAATACACATGTGTTTTCTAACTTGGTTGAGTCAATACTTGAGTCTAGGATGTTTAAAAGTCGTGTTCATGAGCTTTCAATTGTATATGACATACCTGTTGTAGTACTTGCAATGTGGGTAGTCATTGTAGTGATAGATTTAGGTTCTCTATTATTGTAGTAGTAATGTAGATTGTTTCTTATATGGTGCTTAAGTGAAGATTTTTTTGAGGAATAACATGCCTTTAAGTGTGGGGTGATTATTTTAAGTGGATTTATGCACCTAAGTGTTGTTATCTACGCTTATTTAGCTTGGTTTTGAGGACTTCTCTTGTGTGTAATGAGTTACTATTTGTACAAATGGTAATTAAGTGTTGAAACATGTAATTATTCTATTTATGGTGTGTTTAAATGAAATTTGGAAGAAAGATGTTCAATTAGAAGTCAAACGAGATAACTAGTACTCTAGTGTGTCATGGGCTCTAATTCGTGGTGTTTATTGATATATGAATCTTGGTAAGATTCTAATTATGATAATTTGATGGTATAAAAGCTGTTATTAAAGAGTACAAAACCACTAATAAGGGAATGAAGGGGCAAAAGCAATGAGCAAAGCTTGACGAAATCTGGAATTTGTGGACTAAGGGGCATACCTTGCTGCCTAGTTGCCTCTATAAGGGCATGACACACCATTGGTTGTATATTTAATTGTCTAAAATATTATACCTCCATTATATCAGTATTCCACTCTACCTATATAATGTGATATTGGTGTGGAACTCTAGCTAGTCCAACTCGGTCATCTTTGGCCAAGTATAAATAGGACACTCCTCTTATTCTGGAAACACCTGGGATGACTTGGGGCATCGAAACATACTTGAGGGGGTATTCAATTAGGGTTTATACTCTTTTTCTTTAGTTTTACTTTGGATTATAACATAGATTCATTGATTATGATTCTTTGAATTTCCATGAGTGGATAAATACCCTTCTTTTGGGTTAAGGCGAAGAGCATGATTGCTTATGCTATACTTAAGTTGGTTATATATTTTATCATTGTTTGTTGTTCATGTATCCCTATTTTAACTATATTATGGATTCGTGAACCTTATTATAAGTGATTAATTCTATCGCGACCCAGAGTGATGAACGATACGATAGAACGTGGGATAGGATTGTACTCTTCAAATTAATTGAGTTATGATTTTCGTTTAGGATCGGAATATACCTAATTTTCCCTATTTTGTTAAATAATGGGAAGAAATTAAAATACGCTTAGCTTAGTACTTGCATCCTCGCTCAATGATGTAGTTGTAAGGCTAAGTTAGATAGTTGATTTGTGGTTCAGAAGAGCATAATCATATAATCAACTATGTGAACCAAAAACCAAGATAATTATTTAAACCAACAAAGTTCCAAATCCAAGTATGATTGTTCATAATGCCTTAACCCTAGGTTTTCCCCATCATTGTCCAAGAGCATTTACATTACCGTATTATTGAGTTTACTTTTATTTATTTACTCGCAAATACTCTTGGTTACTTTAGCACTTAGTTAATCTTAATAGTATAACTAGAATTGGATAGTCGTCTGGCAAATGTCCCAAGGGGATTGATACTTGGATTTTATTAAGGCCACTATATTACTTGGGAGAACCACATACACTTGTGTGTGCTCTCTGGCGTAATACTAACCTATAAAGTGATGTCCCAATTGGGAGTCTTATATATTGTCTAATACACCACAGTGCATTATCAAGTTTCAGTGCCCAATTATTGTGTTGTGTATTCACTATCTTCTGTAAAATCTGCTTCACCTCATGATTTATGACCTCAACTTAGTAACTAGTTTTGGGATGATTGGTTGTGGCAATCTTGTGTCTTACCCCATACTTAGACAACAAATTCTTAGACTTATTATTCATGAAGTGTGTGCCACCATCATTAATAATAGCTCTTGAGGTTCCAAACGTTGTGAATATCTACTTCTTAACGAACTTAACCACCTCCTTAGAGTCATTAGTGGGGCACATTTTTCCTTCCACCTAGTTAAAAACTTAATCTACTACATCTTGAATGTATTTTTTTTGATAGAAAGAAGGAAATGATCCCTTGAAGTGTATTCCTCACACATCAAAGATATCTTCTTTCATAATGTTATTCAAAGGCATCTCATGCCTCTTCAAAATAGAATCTATGCACTGACACTAGTCACACTCTTTGGAACATCTGGTCATATCCTTAAATAATGTTGGCCAAAAGAAATAAGACTACACTATTTTGTGAGTTGTGCGCTAACCATGATGATGGCCTCTATAAGGAGATGAATGACAACTCTGCAAGACCTGCTTTACTTAACATTTTTGTATACCTCTTTTGATTCATTGATTTAGGCCCAATTTTTTTAATACCTCAAATATTTCAAGATCAAGACCTCTTACAAGATAGGACACGATGTTAGCTTTCAAATGCTTTAAGCCTCATCTTAATCTGATGCTATGGAAAGAAGTTATGGAATATTTCCCTTAATGGCCTGATTCACTGTTATGACTATGACTGAAGGTAATGAGTCGTAGCCATTCGTGATAAGTAATCATGAGTGAGTCGTAGTCACTCTAGTGGATCTTTTAGATATAGCTAAGTAACTATGAATCCTCACTATGACCCATAATCAGTGGCTATGAGTCGTCTGAAAGGATCCATTGTCATAAAAGTATGTAATCAAAAAATTCAACCTAGTGGGTAGTCCAGCATACGACTCGTACCCAGTCATTACGAGTCGTTATGAAGACACATATCCTGAAAATAAAGGATCCAAGAATAAAGCCTTATTTTTTGGTATTTTTATAAGGGACTTAGACATATATTAAGACCCCAAATAGTTCCTAGCATATAGACAAGTCGAAACATTCCTTAGTAATTAAATTCTTGTAAAGAAAATGACTATATTTAGAATCAAACTAGCCTAACTTTTGGTAAGATAACAATTTATGAGATCAATACCCACCAAGATGTATATATATATATATATGAAAAGTTACAACAAATTTATTAAAGCACTCTCAACGCTGCCCGGACTACGACACGTAATGTATCATTACGGATTTTAAGGAGGGTGTCCTAGTCTTGGCAGTAAAAGCTAAAATTGGGCTTCTGAACATGGCCTGACCCTAAGAGTCATGCCCTAAGTCATTGGGACTGCTTCCAGACGACTTTTAGACTTTTCCAAAGGAGCTTTTTGGTTTTTTCCACTCTTATAAACATAAAAAAACATCGTTTCACCCTCCAAATAATAGTTATGATGCGTAAATATTACCCTAACCTACCATTAGTCAGAAATCATTTATCAAAGAGAAAAAGAAGGTGATTCTTTTTTCCCTAAAGCCAACTAGGGTTCTTCAAGTTCAAGTTCAATCCTATGAAATTTATCCAAGTATTCTACATCAGGTATTTTAACGCCCCCAACCGAGGCCTGAGACATGACATGCACCTAATACTATTGCTAGTACCAGCGAACGTTGTATCCTAAAACATGAGAAAACAACCAGCATGAAAGAGTATAACTGAAACAATATGAGATTGAAGTAAGATTTCTTAAAGGAGAAATATTATCATCAATATTTATTAACACCACTAATAGTCATGATAAAGACTAGAAATTAAAAACTTTGTTTGACAAATACACCATCCTTTGAAGCCTTTAATAAGTACTAGTACTGAAAGTAAAGAAAAAAAAAACAAACAAAAAAAATCATCATATCTCACCCAACCTCCTGGTAGGAAAGAGGCTCACTAATAGCAGAAGTTAGGAATCCTAATGAGGCTACTGACCACGGACTTGAGAGCCAGAACCTACATCATGAAATGATGTAGTACCAAAGACAGTCAATACGTGGAATGTATTGGTATGTAAAACCATTGCAAAAGGGTAGTACTACGAAATATTAGAAGCAACAATGAAATTCAAATATAAGTTAAGGCATATGGAAAGGAACAAGAAGGTAAATTAAATTTATAATTGACCAAGTAAATTTAATTTAAATTCCTTTGATTATTTATGGGAGAAAGTAGTGAACCGTCATAAACCACCATGTGAGCGCATGGAGTCTAATCACGGCCTAATCAACTAAGTCATCCTATACTTTGCCGGGCGCAGTATGTGACATGACATAATTTGCTAGAAAGTGTCCATGGTTAGCCATTTTTTGGGACACATGATAAAAAAGAGTCATTCAACTTGTGGAATAATCTCTACCCTATGTCGGCAAATATAGTTTCGGGCATTTGTCAGTTTGAACCTATGCCTTCACGGTCAGCTAACTAACTCCCTTATGATCATGAAGTTATCTTTATGAATTCATGTTCAGAGGTTAGCTTTATTAGGATCATAAAGTTTTGTTTTTAGCTATTCTTGGCTAGTATTTATAAGTTAGCTGCTTTGGGAACATGTCTCGAGTTAGCCACTTTTGGATTATTTTTATTAGTTAGCCACTTTAGGCTCATGAATTCTGAATTAGTCATTTTAGGCTCATACTTGATAAGTTAAGTCATTCATTAATGTTATTGGAGACACATGGAAAGTAGCATTATAATAGATGTTTTCATGGTTCATAAGATCTAGATCTTACAACTTTATGAAGAATGAGATTCTGGATGTGTTCATGCAACTTTTAGCATAGCTTAAGATTATGGGGATTATATATGATACCATGAGGATATTCTTGAAGAAATTTTATAATTTTAGAAGTTTTCCGGACCATATTATCATGTCAGTTCTACAAAAAAAGGTTTCATAACGTAGTGAAAATTTTGAAGATTTTGAAAGATTCAAGTCATTTTATCATAGTTAAAGGTTTCAATGTATGATGGTAATTATGTAGTAACTTCAAAGAGTATTTTTTTTAGCATTACCAATATTGAACTGACTCTAGTAATAATGGCAAAGATTCAGATCATTCAATCAATAAATATCAAAGTTCAAGAATTTTATAGAATACATGATTTCATAAGTCATAAGATTTCCCAACACATACAAAATGAAGTCAAAGAAGGAGTAGATATGCTTAGAAGTTCAAAAGTTCTAGGAGACATCTGCTTCGATCAATAGATTATGTAATTAGTTCTCTTTGCTGAGACTTAAAGTTCTTTAGTTTTTTTCTTGCTAGAAAGTTGTTGTGCTCTTGTAACTTTCTTATTTTTTTGTAAGTTTCTTTTTATCATTATAAGTTCTATTAATTAGTTATCGATGATAAGAACCAGATCCAACCAAAACCACAATCAACTAGTAATTACACATACTTAATAAACTTAAAGAGATTTAGCATATCAACATACAATCTGGAATAGGTATCAGCTTAAGAGACAAAAGGGAACAATGCTTCCGTCAATATATGCTCTAATAATTTTCACAAAAAGAAAAATTAATATGTATTCTTGGTTTGTGGTGATTTGCCAGATTTATAGAAATTTATTTGAAGAACTAACATGGTGGATGAAAATAAAGAAACTCCTAATTTCCCCGACAACTTAATTAAAGAACCTAGATATGCTAAGAGTAATTTGAACTGTGAGAAACAATAGAACTTGCAGATCTAAAGAGACAGATCTACATATCTCAAAGCATTTAAAGATCTTGAGATTTAGAGAAGGGATTAAACTTGTTTTCTTGAACTAATTATGTTAGATTCTTGAGAGCTGAGTTTAAAAAGACAACTGGAATTGCTGGATAATGAAAGGGTTTGTAAAATTATTGGAGAAAGTGGCATTTCTTAATGTTTGTAATTGAGGAAGACAGATAGATTGTAACTAGTGGAGTTTTAATTTGCATACCTGAGTGTGAGATGTTACAATACCTCCCTCTTGGGATCATTCTTCATCAAATAAAGGTTATAGACTCATGAAAAAAAAACTCTATGCACAAAAAATAGGGAATGAGACTTAACGCAGACATGACATAGGACATAGGTTTCAAGGGGCATGAACATAACAACTTAAGTCTTGAATTCAAGGAAGTCATATGCATGAGCCATGGGGGTATTTTAGTTATCTGATTTGGGTCCATAGAGCATAAATGCCATAATGAAGACTTGGCATAAGTACCCTTCGATATGAAGTTATATGACATGAAACAATAGTGTAGTAGACATAGGAATAAGAGCATCTTCATCTCTTATATTGGTAACCTTAGATCTTAGCAACACCTTTATAAGCTACCCCTTTTTAATATAAATACCACACTTCATTATTTCTAACTCACATGAGCACATAAAGATACTAATGTCTGGCTCTAATTGCACATTCTTAACATATTCAAGCCTATCCCTAAAATAGTTATGCTAGTCTAAATCCTATAATCTATTTCCCCTTTAGGAACATTCATCTTGATTGTTCACATTGCTCTTAGTTTTTTTCTAAAACTCATCAAGGTCTCTTTTGCACCCACAGTTATCTATAAGGATACTACTTCTTCTCATCGCAAAAAAAAAAGTTACCACCCGCGAGATCTAATTTAGATGTCACAAATTTCATCACGCATTTACCCATATAGGTATCAACATAATATCCAAGTCTATCACTATAACCATTTCATGGTATCTTTAAAGATAAAACTATATAAATGGAAAATTCTTCCCGTCTACCCTAGAACCTTTTGACCCAGAATTTCATGAACTCCTATCGAGAGGGACACTATAAGACCTCATCTTACTATTACAAATAGATAATCATCATCTCACACTTCTTTCATACTTATGATCATAGATGGAACCAATACACTGCAATCATCATGACAGGGGCCATCTATTCACCTCCTTCTGAATGATTACTAAGATGATATCACACAACTGTCAGGTCATAAGGAATATCACCGAAGGGCTAGAGTATGAGCATAAAAATTTATAAAGATACTATTCAATAACTACTAATACTTATTATGACCTTGCAAATCTAGATGAGGCCTATAAATAAATAGGCATGAATACTTCATGTACTAAAACACATAAGGTGTGAATAAAGACTCATTCTAGGCATAGTGATAACATAGCACAAGCTAAGAACATAACATAAAGTTTGGTTTCTTAGAATTGAACGTAACCTAAAGCATGGGTTTTTGGCTCAGGAACAACATAACGTAGAGCCCAAATATATAGAACATTAGAGTAATATTAGGATCGTTGTGTGATGTTATTGTTTCCTATTCAAGGGTTAGAACATGTTCAAAGTTTGCACACAAAATTTGTACATAGACATAGGAATGACATGAATGGATAAGACATGTGTAGTGTGTCATCTTGGCTGAAATCATGAAATATGCTTGAATAAGAATAAATCATATTGAAACTCATCATCTTTTTTTTCTAAAAAAACCCTCACTATCTATATTTGAAGACCTAAATTCATTTTTACCAAATCATCTCCCCCCTTGGGTCAAAGTCGGCATTTAAGATATGCGGACCTATTCTATAATCTCAGCTATCATCACCTTACTCCCCCGATAGACTATATCTTTAGGTACATAATCCTTGCTAGGACTTCCTCCCATGATACATCTCTTAACTTTCTCCAAAATTTGCAGTCATCATTTTATTATTTATGCTTTCATAGGTATATATAAACACTTCCTCTATACCTGACCTTCCCTTCTAAGTCTACTAACATCATGCCACTAAATTATTATCCACCCACTCCAATGGAAATTAAAATTGTACTAAGAGGCTCAACATCATCCATTTATAATCCTCTCAATTCATCTCTCAAGAACACCATATACAACATACCTAGCCTTCTCCACACTTAATAATTCAATGGTACTAAATATGCTCACATAGTTTTAATAACTTTGAATCTCATATAACAACACACTAACTTGGTTACCCCTTTTCTTTATAAAACTTAGGGCTTTCTTTATTACCGACTTAGCTATAATTCACTATTTCACCACTATTCCACATATATTTTTTTTTGCACATTCGTGTTATCCTTAATTATCAAACTTAAGACCTTCCACATACAAAAAAAGTCAAGCCTACTAGATTTATTTTTCAAAACATGTGCTATCACCCTTATACCGCCATTCTTTATCGTTGTGGTCATCTAAAGTTCAACCTTAGCATCTAGTGCTAAACATGGATGGAAACACTATCCAATAATAATAATTAGAACTGTAGCTTATAAAATAAATCAAGAACCACTAGTCAATATAAATTTTATGACAACATAGTTGATCTAAATCACCACATCTATCTTATTGCAGCCCATAAGCACATTCTCCTCCACAACATTATTATAACTCCTTACTAACATATAGTCATGCCATAATAAACTTCTTTCTTAAATGAGTAGATACTTCAAGTCATCTTAACCAATCATTCTTTCTCTATTAACTATCATAAAACTTGAAAGTCTTGATACACCCTAATTAACACCGAAGGACATTCTATCCCATTAAATACTTAATAAATAAATGACTTTTTTTAAATATATCAACCAATCACTATCACCATTAGTTGTCCTCCTCTACACTTATGACTTCATATTTTCGACCTTGGGACTATTCTACTACTTAAGACTTACAATAAACATCTCAAACAATAATATCTCCCGGGTAATAACATTACCCAAGAGTCTAGACATACCTTTCCCCCCCTTAAGGATGTTATTTGAAATAAGTTTCTGGAAGGGGTTTGGAAGAACAATCTTACTATGGCTCAAAAACACAATTTATATGAACAAGAGTATACGTGTTATTTTTTAAATGATATACTCGAATACACTAATGAACTAATCAAAAGCCCTTGTGCAATTAGTTATATTTCTTTTGTCTCTATTGAAGAGCACCTCATCAATATATATATGATTTTCACAACACCTACCACCTTAAAGATGAGGATTAGATAGAGAAATTTGAGAAAATCATGAACCCAAGCAAGTTCTTTTTTTATGGCAGTGCTCAACTACACGATCTAGAGTATGAAAAAAGAGGAAGTATATCCTAAATGTCTTGGAGCCTCCCTATTATAAGTGTGTCATGCTTCACACCTATAAAAAAAGACTCTACTGTATATGGATTCACAGACACCCTAGAACACTTGACCTCTGTGCTCTGATACCAAGTTTGTCACGTCCCCAGCCGAGGCCCGAGACATGACACGCATCCGATACTATTGCTAGTATGAGCACACTTTCTATCCTAACTCATGAGAATACAACTAGCATGAAAGAGTATAACTAAAGCAATAGGAGATTGAAGTAAGATTTCTTAAAGGCAAAATATTATCATCAATGTTTATTAACACCACTTAATTTTCTACAATATTAATAGTCATGATAAAGACTAGAAATTTAAAAGTTTGTTTTACAACGACACCAGACTGTGAAGCCCCTAATAAGTACTAGTACTAAATGGAAAGAAAAACAAATAAAAAAATCATCATATCTTATCCAGCCTCCTAGTAGGAAAGGGGCTCACCAATAGCATAAGTTAGAAATCCTAATGAGGCACCTGACTGCAGACTTGAGATCCAGAACCTACAATATAAAATGATGTAGCGGCAAAGACGGTCAATACATGGAATGTATTGGTATGTAAAACCATTGTAAAAGGGTAGTACAGTGAAAGATTAGAAGTAACCATAAAATTCAAATATAAGTGAAGGCACCTAGAAAAGAACAAGAATGTAAAGTAAATTTATAATTGACCAAGTAAAGTAAATTTAAATTCCCCAATTATTTGTGGGAGAAAGTAGTGAACCATCATAAAACACCATATGAGCGCATGGAGTCTGATCTCGGCCTGATCAGCTAAGCCGTCCTATACTTTGCCGGGCACAGGAAGTGACATGACATTCTTTGCTATCAAGTATCCATGGTTAGCCCTTTTTTGGGACATATGATAAGAAAAGAGTCATTTGACTTGCAGAATGATCTCTATACTATGTTGACAAACATAGTTTTGGGCATTTATCATTTGAACCTATGTCTTCATGGTCAGCTAACTAACTCCCTTGTGCTCATGATGTTATCATTATGTATTCATGTTTAGAGGTTAGATTTATTAGGATAGTAAAATTTTGCTTTAAGTCATTCTTGACTAGTATTCATAAGTTAGCTGCTTTAGGTACATGTCTCGAGTTAGCCACTTTTAGCTTATTTTTGTGAGTTAGCCATTTTAGACTCATGAATTTTGAATTGGCCATTTTAGGCTCATACTTGATAAGTTACATCATTCATTAATGTTATTGGAGACTCATGGAAAGTAGCATCATAATACATGTTGTCATGGTTCATAAAATCTAGATCTTATTACTTTATGAAGAATTAGACTCTGGATGTGTTAATGCACTATTAGCATAGCTTAAGATTATGAAGATTATATATGATACCATGAGGATTTTATTGAATAAATTTTATAATGTTAGAAGTTCTATTAACCATATTATCATGCGAGTTCTACAAAAAAGGTTTTATAACATAATGAAAATTTTGAAGATTTTGAAGGATTCAAGTCATTTTAGCGTAGTTAAAGGTTTCGTAGTATGATGGGAATGATGGAGCAACTTCTAAGGGTATTTATTTTTAGCATAACCAATGGTGAAGAGACTCTAGTAATCATAGCAAAAACTTAGATCATTCATTCAATAAATATCGAAGTTCAATAATTTTATATAATACATGCTTTCATAAGTCATAATATCTACCAACACATACAAAATAAAGTCAAACAAGGAGTAGATATTCTTAGAAGTTCAAAAGTTCTAGGTGAAGTCTACTTCGATCAATAGATTATGTAATTAGTTCTCTTTGTTAAGACTTAAAGTTCTTTAGTTTTTTTCTTGCTAGAAAGTTGTTGTGCTCTTGTAACTTTCTTATTTTTCTGTTAGTTTCTTTTTGTCATTACAAGTTCTATTAATTAGTTATCGATCATAAGAACCAGATCCAACCAAAACCACCTTCAACTAGTAATTACACATACTTAAGAAGCTTAATGAGATTTAGCATGTCAACATACAATCTGGAATGGGTATTAGCTTAAGAGACAAGAGTGAACAATTCTTCCATCCAAATAGGCTTTAATGATTTTCACAAAAAGATGAATAAGTATCCTTGGTTTGGGGTGATTTGCTAGATTTCCAAAATCTTATTTAAAGAACTAACATGATGGATATAGATAAAGAAACTCCTAATTTCCCTGAAAACTTAATTAAAGAACCTAGACATGTTAAGAGAATTTGAGTTGTGAGAAACAATAGAACTTGCAGATGCAGAGAGACAGTTCTACATATCTCAAAGCATTTGAAGATCTTGAGATCTGGAGAAGGGATTAAACTTGTTTTCTTGAACTAATTCCCTTAGATTCTTGAGAGCTGAGTCTCAAAAGACAACTATAATTGATGGATAATGAAAGGGTTTGTAAAATTATTGGAGAAAGTGGCATTTTTTAATGTATGTAACTGATGAGGATAGATAGATTGTAATTAGTAGAGTTTTTAATGTGTGTAGATGGGTGTGATATGTTACAGGTATGTGGATATTTAATTAGGATCTCCTTTCATCATCATGCCCAAATTACAATTTTATGATTTCCATAGTCTAGGGCTTTTATCCAATTATCATTCTATGGTTGAATTCAATCATCTATGATATAAAATTTACTTATAAGAACATTTTAATGATTATTCATGACTCCTTAGGCACATAACATATCATTCATACTATTCTCATGTCCATGCATGGTTTACATGTTATTATTCTGAATTTAAAGCATATGATGTAACGCTCCAAAATCTCATCCCGAGATGTTACACAGTGCATAAGGCTACAAGTAGCCCTAAGCTAATCCTTTGATCCTATTACTACTTCTAAGACTTACTTTACGATAAATAAGCTAAACAATGATACTTTAATCTGTCAACTATAATCTGAAATAACTGGAAGTAATGTCTGAATAGCAAAAATACAAATAATCTGGAACACAACTTCAACTGACAGTCTAGTCTGACAAAGCCTCTACTACTAAAACTGGAGAGCCATTGGGATAGACCCCCAACTGACTCACTACGACCTAAAAGTAAAACTCAAAATACTATGAAAATGGGAAAGCTGCAAATATAGGTCCTCGAACTATGAGGACTCACAAACTGTGGAATGTAGACAAAGGTACTTGAGAATCACGGTCACTGTTGAGATCGAGCACCTGAACCTACATTATGAGACAATATAGCACACATACATATATATGGATCAACACTTTGGGAATGTATTAAGTATATGGGGGCGTATGCATTTACATAAAATAATATCAATACTCTTTAATAAAATCATGCATGCAAATAGGAATGACTCACATGGCTAGAATAAGTCTACAATATAAAACTTATAAATCATAAATAGTGAAACATGTAACACAAATCTTGTGAGTCATTATACTTAGCTTTAAAATCTATACTCTCCTCTTATTCTCAGTACTTGAAGGCTAAAGGAAGCTATAACAATACTTTCAAACTCATGCATTTATTTTGTGGAGAGTAAAACTTCTTTAAAACTTAAGGACTTAGAAATTTTAGGAAACTTTTAACACTTGGGAACTATGGAACTCTTTTAGACTCGGGACACATGGAACTTGGAAGTTTCTTCTAACCAACATAAACTATATGATGTACATGGAGTTCAACATCTTGCCCATATTGGGGAGAGCTGTTCTATCCTTTCTATCGGAGTAGAACCTTATCTTTAGTGATCAATATCTTGGCCTTGGTCCAATAAATCTCGAACCTACGGTGGCACATAGTTCTGGGGTATGAGACCTTAGTATCATGCCCAACTCAGTACTAAATACTACACCTATACTCAGCTTAGAACTATTAGGAAATCCACCCCAAAATAACTCAAGGGTCTATAATGAAGACCAAGATATATTTATATTTGCTTTAAATCATACTCAATGTGGATTTCAACTCTATTATGACCGAAAGGCCAAATCTTTCTCAATAGTATCAAAGTACTCAATTCATGGGTGCTTATAGCAGAAAAGTTCAAAAAATTTCAAATCTCAATTAGGTCTTAATGACCCATAATCAAATCTCAAGTTAAGACTCATCAAAGTGCATACTAGATATCATAAAGATTCATAAATCATATAGAAAATCTGGAATTTTCAACATTTTTCCTTAAAATCTCAACATACTCATGTACTTCACTTTCTAGAACATTGGAACTATTAAAATCTCAAGGATAACAACCTAGGGTATAAATCCTTACTTCAATTAAATAAGAAAACATAGAAAATCATATATTCTCATAATTAGAGCAAATTTTGGGCACAAGGAGAAAAAATGTCCTTATTCAAACCCCACATACCTTAGATTATAAAATTGGATGAACAAGCTTGATTGAGACTCTTTTCGGAACCCTTGAGAGTGGGTTGTTGAAGCCTTTGACTTGGGAACCTTGAATCTTAACTCAATTTGTAAAATCTATGGTGAGTTCTTGAATTTTAAAGAGAAGGAATTTGGGTTTGTTCTTGAGGAAGAACCCTAGCTTTGAGATGCATTTGGATGAACTAAAGTCATCTGGTTCATTTTGGTATATTAAGATGTAAAGGGGTGGAAAAAGACCAAAAAGTCCCTTTTAAAAATGACTTAAAATCATGGAATAAAATATGCGATGGTGGGTGATATGGTCCATTGCTGGGTCGATGGTCTGTCGGTCCTGAACGTCGCACCTGGGCCAGATTTGGACTTTCTGGCTTGCCTGTAATGGATGGGTCGATGGTCCATTGCTGGATCGATAGTGCATTGGCCTTACCATCGCGCCAAACTAGAATGAGCTCTCACTATCTCCTCTGTGATATTTTGGACGATGATCCATCGCTAGCTCGGTAGTCCATCGGACCTCTCCGTTGCACCGGGGCAGTTCAGACTACTTTCTGTAATTCGGCCATATCTTTCTCTTCTGATGTTAGATTTTGATGAAATGGGTATCATTGGAAAGATAATTCAATTTCCTACACGATAAAAAGTTATTTTTAGGAAAACTCTATATGATTTAAATACTAATAACTTTGGAAGTCATTCCTAAATCTGTTAGAGATCGAATAAAGCTTTACTTGACATGTTCTAAAGGCTCAGACTATAAGGGAACTTTACGGGGTCTTATATATGATCAACCTATAATTGACATACCTATGTTTTTAAGATTTCTCAAGCTTCAATTTAATTCCCCCTTTTTTTTGGGTCCTATGTAAAGTCTTAATTCTATGATTTCTCCATGTAATTTCAATTTTACCATGACATAGTTTTCCCTCATAATTTAAAGTATTCTTCTTTACCGCAATCATGTTAACTTGTTAAATTGATAAAATTGTTCGAATCTTGAGTTTAATTCATGAAATTTCTTGTCATATCATTAACTTTAAATTATCATATTCATTTTTATTATTCAGTGGGCGGTTTATGACCACCCACTACCTAGATAGGCATGCATATTTTAGTTTTTCAAGTTACAAGTCATTTAGACCGTGGTTATATCATGATATTCTAATAATAAATGCATTATTATTTTCTGCACACCCTATTTTAGCAAGTAATTGTGCATGTACTAGTTTATGCTTATGTGTCATTTTAGTTGGGAGTATAGCTTAGTACCGATTAAATACAGGGATGGAGCCTCCCCTGTCATCTTAGGTAGAGTCATTAGTAGAAGTTCCTAAGTTTCAGAACTACGTAGCCAACATAGGTTATTAGGGGTCACTTATCAATTTAGGCTTGACTTTGTCCCAGGGCTCACAGTTTAGTCTTGACACCCTTGTCGTTTGGTATATCGGCTTTATGAATCTACACTATGAGTGTTAATAGCCGTGGAAAGGTATTGATACCCTTCCAACTGGGTTATAGGATAGACCCCGATTAGCGCTGTTTGAGGCATGTAAGTTATATGTTAGCTCCTACAGTCTAAGTTCATTAATAAGACCAATCCAACTCAGATTTGCATGACCAAGTGTTTAGTTTATTAGTTAATCAATTATTTAGTTTTATAGATTATTTCAGCACATGCTTTACTTGGTCTTGTATTCGCTTTACATAATCATGATTTCATACTTAGTATTTATACATGATCCTCTATACGGTTTTGCAACCTATTCAGCTTTAACTTATGATTTGCATATGGTACTTATGTTTCTATCGCTTCCCAACTTACAAAAATATTTTGCAGTGCATGATATAGAAATCTTAATAAGTTTTACAACTTTTACGTACCACCATGATTTAAATGCATATCCCAGCAAATAACTTATGTCTTCAGTTATAAAGAATATATTAAGTATTTTCATGATTTATTGCATGTCTCATATACTTAGTACATTCAAAAGTACTGGCCATATATATGGGTTTATGGATACATTCTATAATAATATAGGTACCAGATGTAGTTCACAAAACAGGGTCACATAGTTCTCAATATTCAACCAGTAGGTGATAAGTTCTCTTATTTTGGGGACTCAAGTCAGTTGTAGTTCCTATATTTTATTTTCATTTTTCTCATGTATTTATTAGGGATAGTTGGGGGTCATGTCTTGGCTAACTATAGTCAGTATAGTAGAGGCTTCATAGATGGTCAGTCAGAGTTGGTATTTGAAAGTTATGTTTTTCTCTCTCTCGGAGTTCAGTGTTGTAAACATTGATCAGTTATCTATTGAAATAGCTTATATCATGTTGATTATACTTCTTCTCAGTTATTTAATGTTCCTATATATATATAAATATATTAAATCAATTCCTTAAACAGTATGTCAGTCCATAGATTTTCTTGGAATCACTTGTGGTTCTAAGAACCATGTTACGACTAAGGGGTAGTCTTGGTTGTGAAATGTTTAAACAAATATGGCTCATCCTATGTGTAGAATTGGGACTCACGGTAAAGACACTTTCTATGCCTACTTCTGGTCTAGGTCAGTACACCCCACTCACTATCAAGTTCACAATATTTGCATTACCAAGGTAGCTCTTTGATTATCAAGGACAAGAGTTGGTCATCGAGAAACTCCTCTTGAATATTTGCATCATTTGAAACTTGACACCAACTCTCCATCATAGATAAATAATCCACTATTTGGTTTTTTATCCCTTTAGATCTTTTACCTCCAAATGAAAGTCCTTGAATAATAAAATCCGCCAAATAAGCTAGGGTTTAGTGTCTTTTTTAATAAATATATACCAGATTTGTGTACACAGTCACTTTGGTACCCATTAAGTATGGCCGTAACTTATCAAATAGTTACACCATAATCGGTTAAAGGTGGAAATAAAATTGGTAAATTAGAGTTATCAATTAGGGATGTTAAAAGATAAAGGAGTAGAGTTACTTGAGACAAGAGACAACAAAATAATACAACATCCAGAGTGGACCAAAAGATATTTTAAATAAATGAGGGAGATTAGAATAAATCAACAATGTGGATTAAGTCATGGGTAAGTCTGAGTGGAGTACACATCAGCAGCAGCTCATTTTAATCATCTCGTGTCTAGAAATAGCTTAACCAAATTTGAGAAAAGGCAGTTATCAATTAATTGGTGATCATCTTCCTAAATTCTTCTAGAATTTTCTTCTCCTTCTACTTCCTTCTTTTTAATCCTAAGTTTGTTACAGGTTAAATGGTTAAATTAGAAAGTTGTAGCTTGGAATGTGTTGATTAGATAATTCAAATGATAACTAAATTGTAACTATTGATTTCTATTAATAAAAATTCCCTTTATAAATTTTGGATTAGCAATTTATGATTTACGTACCAAGGGTCTGACAAGTGTTATCAGAGCCTGATACTGGCTAAAATTACTTAATAATGGTGTAAATAAGGTCGAAATTATACAGGAAAGATCAAAAAGTTAGAAATATAGTTGTTGAATCACATTGCAGATATCAACAAAAAACCCTATTAATAGACGTAAAAATGGATGAATTAAGCAAAAAGTTTGATTTATTGATAGACCGGATATTATTGAGAGAGACAAAATACTCAACGTATTAAGGATGGCGAGCGTACACATGGTGAATCCAATTTTTGTCTTCCTCGACCAGTGTACTTCAATGTAGTATCGACAATCAGAAATTAGGTGCATAATTTTAGTCACAAAGTAAAGTTTTCCTATTTAGAGGACAGAGATCCCGAGGCATGGATATGAAAATTCAAAAATTATTTTCATTATAATAGAGTAGAGGACCCTAAAGAGAAGCTGAAAATATTTGAGTTGCATCTAAATGGAAGATTTGAAACTTGGTATGTTTCCTTCCATTTGAGCAAAGGAAGGGTCAAAAAGGGTGAATTTGTAGAAGAAATATGCCGACGATTTTCAAATTCTATACATGCTACATTGAATCTCTTGAGTGAGTTTGTAATTGGATCTCTTGAGTGAGTTTTAGTAGCTAGAACAAAGAGGAACTATTTATGAGTATGTAGAAATCTTTGAGGACTTAAAGGCTTGAGTATTGATGAAGAATACCACTATTCTAGAGGAATTTTTCCTAGGATTTTTCATTAAAGGGCTCAAGGAAGAGGTGAAACAGACTGACAAAATGCTTGATCCATTCACCTTGACCCAAGAAGTTGATAAGGTTAGGTATCAAGAGAAGTTTCTGAATAACATTAATAAGAGAAATAGGATGACTAATGTGAAGATAAAAAACCCACGTGGTCAATCAAATTATTGTGCGAAGAATCAAACTATGTCTCACTAGGAGAATCCACCTAATACTAATTTTGTGGGGTAAAAACTTAAGAGAAACTAGAAAGTCATAGGGATTATGTTACAAATGTGATGATAAATTGGTTTGTGGTCATTAGTATAAAACAAAAAAATTAATACCATGACAGCTGAAGAGGAATATTGGATGTATCAGTAGTTGACATTGATAAGGAAAGAAAATGAGAGGTTTTACCTTTTAATGAGGAAGAAGAGGTAGATGAAGCTATCAAATTGCATGCACTCTCAAGTCTTGAAATTCCTAATTCAAATAGACTCAAAGGAGAATCTTAAAAAAAGAAGTTTTAGTGTTATTAGACTTGGGCAGCACACATAGTTTTCTCTATATGGAGACAACCAAAGAAATGGGTTGTGTGATTAGGGATGATAACTCTAAGAGATTCACAGTAGAAAATGGTAACCTGGTCATGAGTTACCATATATGTCTAAGATTTAAATAAATGGTGCAAAGTGTGGAGTTTAAGTATTCTTTAAAACCCATTAAGTTGGGTGTTGTAGACATGATATTAGGGGGAGACTGTGTAAGAAATCATAATCCAGTTTTATTTGATTTTGTGGCTTATGAGGAACGGGTCACTCATGAATTAAAATGGGTAAGATTGGGAGGAATGTATCCTGAAGCTTTCTTGAAAGCTATAACAGCTACCAACATCAAGCAAATCTTCAGGAAAGAGAGGGTACTTTAGTCTCATTTATTTACTATAAGAGCAGCGATATGGAATAACAAGTGGACTTTCCAGTAAATATTCAAACTATATTGGAAGCCTATAAAGATGTATTTATGGAGCCTTCTTCCTTGCCTCCAAGAAGAGAGCCACTTTATTCCCTTAAAACCTAATGCAATACCTGTAAGCACTAGACCTTATAGATATAATTTTTTCCCAAAGAATAAAATTTTAAAGAAAGTTAAATAGATGATGCAATGTTGGATTATCCAGCCTAGCCATTCCTCTTTTTTATCAGCGGTATTTCTAGTTAAGAAAAAATATGGAACTTGGGGATTTTGTGTAGACTACAGGAAGTTAAATAAGCTCACAATGAAGGATAAATTTTCTATTACATTGGTTGATGACCTATATAATGAACTACATTGTGTTACTGTTTTCTCTAAAATAGACCTGAGAGCAAGCTATAATCATATTAGGATGAATTATCCTGACATTCCTCAAACAGCCGTTAGAACTCATTTGTGCCATTATGAGTTTAAGGTGATGCCTTTTGGCCTCAGTAATGCTCAAGCCACATTTCAAAGCCTTATAAATTATGTTTTTAGGGAGTACCTAAGGCATTTTGTATTAGTATTATTTGGTGATATTTTGGTGTATTGTTTCCCTATAGAGAAGCATGCTTAACACTTAGATCGAGTTCTGTAGGTCTTGAGGGAAAAACAACTTTATGCAAAAAGATTGGGGAAGATAGATTGGAGTATCTGGGCACATTTTTATAGGAGATTAAGTATCTATAGACCGTACCAAAATTGAGGAATTGGTCTCATGTCCCACTCCTAAATCACTTAAAGACTTAAGAGGATTCCTTATGTTGACTAGATATTACATAAGGTTGATAAAATATTATGGGTGAATTAGTAAACTAATCACTAAACTTTTGAAGAAAAACTCATTCAAATGGGGGGAGGAGACATAACTGGCTTTTTGAAACATGTTATATCTTGTGCAACGATATTGGTCATTGCAAATTTCAATACTTCTTTTATAGTTGATATTGATGCTTACTCTTAGGGAATTAGGGAAGTTTCATTACTGGGTGGGATACCCATAGCTTATTTTAGCAAGACTTTGGATCCTAAGAATTGGAGTCTCTCTTCTTATGAGAAGGAATATTTGGCAGTATTGGCTGCAATAGATAGTGGAGACATTACTTAATAAGAGGATAATTTATAATCCAAATAGACTACTAGATTCTTAAGTTCCTTTTGGAACAAAATAAAATTATTGTGCTACAGTATAAAGGTCTCAGAAAATTGCTCGGGGTTTAATTATAAAGTAAGATATAAGAAGGGAAGTGATAATAGGATATCTGATGCATTTTGAATAAGACTTGAAGATGAATCTACTTTGGATGCTATTAATAATATAGAACCCACCTGGATGAATAAAGTATCTATGAGGTTTGAGCATGATAGAATTGCCCTACAGTTACTAACTAGGCTCATTGCCAATCCTACTTTTCAAGGAAAGTACTCACATCAACAAGACATTATAAGATTTGATCATAAGTTTTTCATTGATAAATGTACTAAGTTGAGGGAGAAAATGTTTAAGGCTCTACATACTACTCCTCTAGGTGGACATTCTGGATAACAGGACATGTATAAGAAGATTAATATGAATTTTTATTGTCCTAACATGAAGAGGATGTGCTACAGTAGCTGGCTGAATGTGATATACGCCTACAGCCTTTACCCTTTCCTAAATAACCGTGGAAGGACATTGGGATGGATTTCATAGAAGGGTTACCAATGTTGTATGATAAAAATTTGTGTTGGTGGGAGTGGATAGGTTGACCAAGTATGGTCACTTTATACCACTAAAACACCCTTATTCAACCAAAGATATGGATGAAGTGTTCTTGAAAGAAATCTAATGCTTCATGGCCTTCTACACTCTATAGTAACTGATAGAGGGTCAGCCTTTAAAAGTATGTTTTGGCAGCACTTGTTCAAGGCATTTGATACAAAGCTTAACTAACCATTGCTTATAGTCGCCAATTGGATAGGCAAATGGAGTAGCTTAATAGATCTAAGGAGACTAATTTTTAGGCCATAGTCCTTGCGAATCCCAAATAATGGGGTAAGTGGTTACATTTTAAAGAATGGAGGTATAACACCAACCACCATAGTCCCCTTAAAGTGACCCCTTTAAGGCATTATATATATTCCCACTTCCATAAGTTCCCATGGGTTCTCCAAGACACTCTATTCACACCTCGATAGGTATTTATATTACTAAAAGATAATAGATGCTATGGAACTTGAAACATAACCTACTAGCCGCTCAAGCTTGTATGAATTTCTATTTTGATAAGAATAGTTTGGACCGAGTTCTATAAGTGGGTGACTGGGTTTACTTAAAATTACAGCCTTATCTGAAGGACTTAGTTGAAGTATGATGGAACCTTAAACTTAGTGCAAAATTCCAAAGACCTTACCAGATTATCGAGAGAGTCGGAGAAGTGGATTACCGTTTAGCTCTATCGTAGACTCTCTCATCTATCTAGTGTTTCACATGTCACAACTTAAGATACGAATTGGACCAACCATTATTCCTCAGAAGCAACCTCCTGCTTGTGGCAGGGCAGCTTATAGGTTGAGCCTATTATTATTTTTCAACACCATAAATTCTGGGCTAATAAAGTAGCTGAAGTAATGGTACTTGTGCACATGATAAAGCTATGTGGGAGGACTGGACCTATATGGGTAGCTGATTCACTCAGTTTATAGCTTAGGATCGATCTTGACCTTGAGGATAAGGTCATATTTAAGGAGAAGGGAATTAATATAACCGCCATCATGTTAAGGTGGAAATAAATTAGGAAATTAGGGTTATCAATCGGGGATGTTAAAGATAAAGGAGTGGTGTTAATTGAGACATGTGGCAGAAAAATATGGAAATATATAGAGGGGACCAATATATATTTTAAATAAACTATGGAGATTAGAATAAATCAATGGCTAGGATTAAGTCGTGGGTAAGTCTGAGTGGAATAAATGTCAGCGCCAGATCATCTTAATCAGCTCATATCTATAAATAGCTTAACGAAATTTGGGAAAAGCCAGTTATCAATTTACTGGTGATCTTCTTCCTAAATTCTTCAAGAATCTTCTTATTCTCCTTTTTCTTCTTTCTTCTCTATAATACTAACTTTGCTATAGGTATCAATGGTGAAATTGCAGAGTTGTAGGTATGAAGGTATTGAGTAGATAATTAAAATAGTAACCCAATTGTAATTGTTGAATTCTATTAATAAAAATTCCCCTTTACAATTTCATATTAGAGATTTGTAATTTGCGTAGAAAAGTAGTTACACAAATGCATACAATAGAGTAAACATTTCTTTTTTGATCACTATACAATTAGCTTGAGTTACATAAAACGTCTTTATTGCCTGGTAAAATTTAATGAAAGACCTTCACATTTTGCTACCCCAACATGGATCCCATAACCACATCACTAGAACCACATATCAATTCAATGGCTAACTCTTAGACTAGAGAAAGCAATATAGTTGTCTTAATCAACTTTTATTCAAAGCCCTAAAGGCTTTCACACAATCATCACAATGTTGAATCTTTACCTCTTTCTCAAGAAGTTGGCAAATAGGCCTTTAAATTTTTGAGAATCCTTCATAAATAGCCTAGAGAAACCAGCATTCCAAAGAAAACTATGTACACCCTTCACAAATATGGATGGAGATAGCTTCTATATGACCTTGATCTTACCATGATCAACTTCTAACCCTCTTAAGGGATCTTTATGGCCAAGGAAAATTCCTACCCTAACGAATAATGGACACTTCTCCTAGTTATGTCCAAGATTCATCTCTTCACATCTTCCATGCCTTCTATCAAGATTCTGGATACATACTTCAAAAAAGTTACTGAAAATAAAAAAATCATCCATAAAACCTTAGGAAAGTCTCGCACCGTGTCATAGAATATTGGCATCATGCATTGTCAGAAAGTAGTAGTACATTGCATTGCCCAAAAGGCATATGCTTTAAGTCATAGGTACCATAGGGACATGAGAATGTTGTATTTTCCTTATCTTTGAGAGAAATGACTATCTAATTATAGCCTGGATACCCATATAAGAAATAATGATATTCCTACCGTACAACCTATCTAACATTTGATCAATGAAAAAGATTGGATAATGATCCTTTGGAGTTGCTTCATTTAGCTTATGGTAGTCCATACATATCCTCTATCTTGTGATAGTTTGAGTTTGGATCCACTAGTTCTTCCCATTAGTAACCACAATCATGCCTCTTGTTTTGGAGACCTAATGTACTTTACTAACTAACTTACTATCTAAAATAGGATAAACAATGTCTGCATCCAGCCATTTAATCACTTCCTTCCTCACACATCCTTTATTATTGGATTCAATCTATATTAAAGTTGAATACTAGGCCCGTTCCCTTTTTCCATGGTGATTTTATGCATACAATATTCTAGGATTATTCCTTGAATATCATACATCTTCCATCCTATCACTTTTTTCCTCCTTTTTCAAAATAGATTGAGCCTCACTAACTTGTACTTTAGATAACCTTGTGAAGAAAATAACTTGTATTGTCTCATAGAACCCCAAGTAAGCATACTTGAGGTATGATGGAAACATATTCATATTCAATTTTGGGGCTTCCACAATAGATGGTTTGGGTGGTAGAGAAAGAGGTCTATTAAATGGCTCAAAATCCCTAGTGACAATAAATATGTTGGATACATCTAGAATATGTAGCTTCTTATTGGCCTCTACATCTCCAAAAGTATCATGCCTATATAAATATCAATCCAAGGGATTATTTTAAGTAATTAGTGAATGCTCCAATTCAAGATCAATTATCGCGGTAGTATAAAACTCTTCATCAATAGTCGGTACCTTCACAGCCTTATAGACATTTAATATTTTAATATTATCATGTGCTCTCGTTCTGAGATGTCCAACTGCCATATCGATAAATGCCCGACCAGTAGCCATGACAAGTCTCCCCAGAATGAATGGGACTTCCATATTTACATGAAGATCAAAAATAATAAAATCCACAGGGAAGATAAAAGACTCAACTTGCATTAGTACGTGCTCCACTTTTCCATTGAGACTTGACAATTAATGATCATCAAATAGTTAAAAGAGGATTTTTTGGAAATTAAACGACCCAATTCCATATTCTTTAAAAAAAGTGTGCATTAATTTTTGTTGGCTTGAAGATCACACAATCACTAGGCCTTGATGGGCTGGCCAATAGTGATCTAAAATGTTAAATCATCTAGATGTGCACTCTTTAGTAAGTGAAACTATGGAATAATACATCAGACTTTACTTGTTAGATACAATGTCCTTTATGTACTTTGTATAACTAGGAATTCCCTATAAAAAATCAATAAGAGGGAGATTGATGCCCATCTGCTCTAACAAATCAATAAGCTTTTGAAAACATGCTTTCTCCTCTTGCTTTTTCAATCTTTGTGGGAATATGGGAGGTCGCTTCACACTTTCCACATTGTTCTCCTTGATCTCAAATTTTTCCAGTCTCTACTTGTTTCTCAACATGGGCCACCACCTTGTGATTACCTTTTTGTTCTCTCACTCCTCCAATTATAGTCTACTGCAAATAGAAACTATATTAACTTTCTTATGGTTTGGATATGTGTCACTAGGTAAACCTTCCTAATGTGTAGTGTCCTCTGCCATGCAAGTTTCCCTAACTAAATTTCAAAAGTCTTCGTATATAGTTATATATTATTTACGTGATTCACAATCTATCATTGGCTTTCCATGATCGGGTTTAATATTTCCTCAATATTACTAGACTGAGAATTAGAATGGGTTCCCTTATCCTATTGTTGAAGATTTTGACTTCCTTGGTTCTATAGTGATTTTCATTCTTCCTTTAATTCATATCCCATGAGAAATTATGCTGATTATGCCAATTTGTGTTAGATGTATTTCCAAATTCTGATTACCTTGACATTGTGATTACCCACAAAGTTTACTAATTTTTGATTAGTTGCATAACATTTGCTGAATGATCATTATTTCCACATACCTCAAACAAAGTCTAAATCTACCACACAACATTACAGAAGCTTGATGAAGCCCTAAATTCAAGTTACTAAATTTAGTGTTCATTTGATTCTACAGAGAGGCAATATATGTTGCAATGGTTTTTAATTGATCCATATCTGTTAACCCTACAACCTTCTTTATGGTGCTTCTTGACATATTATCATTCCATTTAAGGTTCCCTATGAGATACGATTTAGAAGTTTGTACACCGTATCTTATGTGTTCTCTGAAACATATCCACCAGTTACTGAATCCATAAAAATTCTTATGTTGGGCTTATGTCCTTGTATAAAAGTATGAACCAAAACAACATTGGTCTGATGGTTGTGTGATCAATTATTTAGCATGGACTTAAGCCTCTACCAGACTTGATATAGATTTTCACCATCCTTCTATTTGAGGCTCAGTATCTCACTCCTTAGCCTCATATTCTTTCCCAATGAAAAGAACCATATAAAAAATGTTAATCCTAAATCATCCTAGCGTGTGATTGATTTAGGTGGTTATGAATTCAGCCACCTTTTATATGAAGGTAAGAGGGTGAGTCTCACATAGTCAATCGAGATTCCTGAAAGAATGGAAGTATAATAGATATCAAGAAAATTCAACAACTGATGTTGTGGGTCCTTATAATATAGTCTTGTGAACAGCCTACTGTTGTGCAATATTTTCACCAGGATCTATTTTATTTCGAATCAACCTCCTTTAGGTACTTTGTGAATGTTAATGGTGACAATGTTGGTGAGTGGGATTTCTAGCTTGTGAACTTGCCAAGTTGCTAGCATTAAAGCAGGAATAATATTTATCAGATCAGCTTGAAGTTATTTAATTGGAATTGAAGAGCCACAGACCTTTACTACTGATGAATTATTTGTTCAGACTCTAAGTATTATTCAACCAATTCTCTTTCTCTTTTAAGCCCAAGGTAGAAACTAGACCTGAAAAATTAGCCGCTAAGATCTAGTTGTCAACACTTGTACAATTTGAAAAATAAAATTCAGAAAATCACTAATTTCTTATGTCCCCGACAATAACGCCAAAAATATTTTGTGGTATACAACACACACAATTGTATGTGGTCTAGCAAGGGATATAATGTCTCTTTATGAGGCAGATTCCATAACCATAGGGACTTGTTGTAACACCTCAAATCTTATACCTGAAATGCTACACGGTGCTCATGACCCCGAGGACCATAAGCTAACCCATGACTGATATCTATACTTGTATACTACATAAAATACTTTATAATGTAGAAACATGAACTGAAAGGCCATAAGGTTTAATATTGAACATAATCTGAATGATATAACATCTGTGTGGGGTAATAGAATACCTAAAATAGAACTGAACATATTGAAGTCTGAAACATGATAGTCTAGAAAGCATCTAACTGACTGAACTCTCTAGGTAAGGAGTTGATGGGATATATCCCCAACTAACTCCAACTAATAAACAGATTAATGAGATAATAGGGAAATAATTATATCCTTGAAAGATAAGGACTCACTTCTAACTCTGCCTGTGACTATCTGGAATCTACTGTTACTCTAAAGCTCATGTCTCTGAACCTATGGTATAAGAAAACATAGCGCAAATGCATCAGTAGTTTGAATGTACTGGTATATATATGAGGTAGGCTGAATGCATGGGGTTCATATGCATGAATAATATTAATAACTGACTAACAATCATAAGCATGATAATACATGCAAGAGATATAACAATTGACACTAATACTGTGATAACATTATTACTGAATCTGAATATAACTGATAACATGAGTGACTGTATCTGACAGTCCCAAATTTAATGGAACTATCTGAGTTCCATACTGTATCTGAGTTGACTATATCTGACAGTCCTGAAATCTGAAGAACTATTTGAATTATATTATTGAAACTGATTGACTATATCTAACAATTCTAATTCTATAACATAAGACTATGGAAAGTAGTTATCTAACTGACATGCCCCTGATATGCCATAATGGCTGAGTTGGGGTCTAATCTGTAACCCCAACTGGAAGGGTGTCAATACCATGACATCGGTAAGGACAAGCTATGGACGACCCTCATCTGATAGTGTTCCCTATATAAGAACGGTGGGGCCCTTATCTGGCAATGCTTATCCACCCCATCAACCCTTATCAGATAGTGTTGATGTCTCAACCTATGCTGGCTACATAGTTCTGGAATGCAAGGATGACTTCTAAGAATCACACCCTTATCTGACAGTGTGTGTTCCCATCCTTGGGTTCACTCGGTGCTAATTCCTACTCCTATCTGAATAGGTTCTAAACATGATGTACTAAACTGAACATGGGCTGAGTTACTGAATTCTGTTGGCTAATAGAATAATACTGATATCTATCAGCTGACTGAGTTCATGAGATTATGGAGATTTCCTGAGTCATAAGACTGTTTGAAGTATAAGAATCATAGCATGACTGAGAGTATCGTAGAAACATGACATGGCTCTAGGCACACAACTAACATTTTCGGTACGAGTACCCCCAGGAATCAATGGAAAGAAACTGACCAAGGATAACTTACTTGAACATATAACTAACATCATAATCTATAATACATTTATAAAATCATTTCATCAAAATATATGATAGGCATAACTTGTACATACATGGGGATTTCCTGGTATCATGCTAGTTAGTCACTTTTCCTTTATCTAGGAATTTAATCAAACATATTGTAGCATGGTACTTGTAAACATCATTGTACAATAATTAAACATCAGGTTTCAAATCTAATTTCATTATTCAAGGGTTTAGTCATAGGTTTGCATGAATCTATAACTGTAATAATTTAACCCACATAGAATTTATCACCCAACATGGAGTAGATTTCAATTTCTCACTATCCACATGAACAAGAGCATCCCAATCATGAAATTCATAAGAAAATCGATACTTGAATTTATAAAAGGGATTCTTAGGCTTCATGGATGAAAGGAGTCCATGAATAAACACTATGCATACCTTGGTTCGTGATTTCTTGAAGATTGGAAGAGGAAATTCTTGATTCTGAATCTTCTATTAAAAGGCCTAGGTTGTTCTTGAGAGGTTTTTGAGAGAAGAAAGTGTATTTTGGGTGAAAAGTGGCTGAATCACGTGTTAAAGGGATTAAATAGGGGCAGGAAGTTGACCTTTTTAACCCTGGACGAGTCATTTAATTTCAGTAAAATTTTGCCAAATAGAACCCCTAGTCCGACGCTGTGCTATTACACCGTGTCACTAGAATTGGACAATTAGGAAACTGAGGGACGACGCGATGTGGAGCCATCGCGTTGCCACTTCCTTTGTGACCTGGAAATTTGGTGCGACGCGGAGGAAATCACGCTAAGACACTAGAAAAGGACAATTCTGAATTTGGGCCTTGGCGCAATGTGCCATAACTGCAGAACCTTACTGGAATTTTCCAAACTCCATTTTCTCTTGTAGCACAGTGCGGCACTGACTAAATGGTGCTATTTTATGATGGGAACTTGAAATAGTCGTAACTTCAGACCCAGTCATCGGATTTGGGCGAATCTTATATCGATGGAAAGCTTATTGAATTTCCCACATGACAAAAAGTAAAATTCTTGAAAATTCCTCATGGAATAACCATCATTAAATTTAGAAGCTAATACTAGACATTCTTGAGATGAAATTTTCTAGAAAAAAGTATGAGGTATTATAATATCTCCCCCTTGAGAATATTCATCCTCAAATAAGACTGACTGAGAGGGGAGAAAAGACAACTGACGTACATGCTGAACTTGAATGACTGGATCATGATCTCATGACTGACAAGTTGAACATATAATACTGAACATGCATATTTGATGCATGTGTAACTGATTTATTAATGCATGACTGAGTGTTCGGAAGAACTATGTTTATCACAATAAGAATGCATGTTTGATGCATAATTACATAACTGAACTAATACATGTGTGCATGACTGAATATGTAATGGTACTTGATACCAAGTTTCTAATAGGAACATGATCATGAAGCTACATACCAAGTTTGTGATGAACACCGAACACGAAACTGAGTAAGCTTAAGGAGAACTGTTACCTTGAGCTTGATCTGAGTTGGCAAAGAAGACGTGAGGATACTTGGTACGCATGTATGCCTCTTCTGCCCAAATAGCTCCCTCAACGGACTGATTTCACCAAATAACATTAACTAGAGGTAATTCTTTGTTCCTTAATCTACGAGTGTAATAGTCTAAGATTTTGACAGGAATCTATTAACAAGAGAGAGTGTTCTGAACATCAATGCTCTGAATAGGGACTAAAAATGATGGGTAACCTATGAACTTCTTAAGCAAAGAGGCATGAAATACTGGATGAACTGAGGCTAGATCTAAAGGCAATTCACGCTCATAAGCTACCTTGCTGAATCGACTGAGAATCTTGAAGGGACCAACATATCAGGGACTAAGTTTCCCTTTCTTTCTGAAACACTAAACTCCCTTCATGGGAGAGATCTTTAGATAGATATAGTCACCAATATCGAACTTGAGATCTGTTCTGTGAACATATGCATAAGACTTCTGTCGGCTCTGAGCAGCCCAGAGTTTTTCTTTAATCAACTGGACTTTTTCTAAGGCATCGAATACCAAGTCAGGACCTATGATTGAGTCCTTACTAACTTCGAACTAACCAATTGGAGACCTACATCTCCTTCCCTAAAGAGCTTTGAATTGAGCTATCTGAATACTAGAATGATAGCTGTTATTGTATGCACACTCAATCAAAGGTAAGTGGCCATCCAAACTTTCTTTGAAATCGATTGCGCACGCCCTTAGAATATCTTCTAACGTCTTAATGGTCTTTTCTGCTTGACTATCTATCTGAGGATGAAAGGTTGTACTAAGATGAACTTGGGTACCAAGACCCTTTTGGAATGCTTTCTAGAAATGAGAGGTGAATCGGGTACCTCTATCTGAGATAATAGACAATAAAACAATGTGCAATCTAACCAACTTCCTGATGTAGAGTTTGGCATAATCCTTATCTGAATAAGAGGTATGAACTGGAAGAAAAAGAGATGATTTGGTCATTCTTTCTACAATGATCCAGACTAAATCATATTGATGAAGAGTTCGAGGCAAACCCATCACGAGGTTCATGTTCACAACTTCCCACTTCTAAGTAGGAATATTGAACTCCTGCATGGACCTACTAGGCTTCTGATGCTCTATCTTAACTTGCTGACATGTAGAACACTTATCCATAAACTCTACAATGTCTCTCTTCATATCACTCCACCAATAGATTTCCCATAAGTCGCGATACATCTTTGTGGCCCCTGGATGAATAGAGTAGCACGCACCATGCACTTCTGCAAGAATTTGCTGTCTTAAGTAATCTACACCAGGAACACAAAAATGACCCTGACAACACAAAACACCATCTCCCCCTTGGGAGAAAACCTCTACTTTCTGATCCTTGACTGACTCTTTCAACTTGACAAGGCTATGATATCTATCTTGATTTTCTTTCACCTCAGAAAGTAGAGATGATTTTGAACTACTCTGAACCCATATATCATCCTCATCTGTATCAACTAAGCGTACGCCTAGTCTGGTAAGTTGATGGACTTATTGAGATAACTTCTTCTTATTGTCCTCAACATAAGAAACACTACCCATGGATAGTCTACTGAGAGCATCGACCACTATATTGGCCTTGCCCAGATGATAAAGGATACTCATGTCATAATCTTTCAAGAGTTCTAACCACCTTCTCTAAAAAATATTGAGATATTTTTGAGAAAAGACATATGAAGAATCTTATGATCTGTGAAGACATCTACATGAACTACATATACATAATGCCTCCAAATCTTCAAGGAAAAGACTTCGATGGCTAATTCCTCTTATGGGGTTTAAGCTATCTGGAGGCGTAGGCTATGACCTTACCATATTGCATTAATACACGACACAAACCTACTCTATATGTATAACAATGCACTACGAACCCATCTAAACCATCTGGAAAAGCTAGAAATGGTGCTGAGGTGAGTCTAGTCTTCAACTCCTGAAAGCTCTTCTCGCAAAGATCTGACAATTGAAACTTGACTTTCTTCTGAGTTAATATGGATATAGGGAATGCAATAGAAGAAAATCCCTCAATAAACCATCTGTAATAGCCAGCCAAACCCAAGAAACTCCTAATATCTGATAGAGAGAGAAGGAGAGGCCAGTTTCTTACTGCTTTGGTCTTTTGAGGATCAACCCTAATGCCATCATCGAAAATAATCTTACCAAGGAATGCTACTGAAATTAGCCAAATCTCGTACTTACTGCATTTGGTGAATAGATGATGATCTCTGAGTGTCTGAAGTACTATTTTGAGATGGTCTGCATGATCACGCTCACTGTAGGAATAGACTAGGATATCATCCATGAAGACTATGACAAACATGTCCAAGTACTGCTTGAACACACGGTTCATCAAGTCCATGAAAGTGGTTGAGGCATTGGTATGACCAAATGACATGACTAGCAATTCAAAGTGACCATACCAACTATGAAAAGCTATTTTTGGAATGTCACATTCTCTGACTCTAAGATAATGATAGCTGGATCTGAGGTCTATTTTAGAGAAATAACTGGCACCTTGAAGTTAGTTAAACAAGTCATCGATTATGGGAATAGGATACTTGTTCTTGACCGCGACCTTATTAAGTTGACGGTAGTCTACACATACCCTAAAAGAACCATTTTTTTACGCACGAATAATACTGGAGCGCCCTACTGGAAAATGTTGGGCCTAATGAATCCCTTATCTAAGAGATCCTTCAATTGTTCTTTCAGTTCTCTGAGTTCTGCTGGCACCATTCTGTATGGCAGAATATATATAGGCTGAGTATCTTGAAGAAGATCGATGCCGAAGTCTATTTCCCTTTTGAGAGAAATTCCTGGAAGATCTTTGGGAAAGACATCTGAATATTCATTCATACTGGGATTAAATCAAGATTGGGAGTTTCAGAACTAGTGTCCTTAACTCGAACAAGATGATAGACACATCCTTTAGATATTATTTTCCGTGTCCGAAGGTAGGAAAAAAGATGACCTCTTAAAGCTGAAGTACAACCCTTCTACTTAAGGACGGGTTCATTCAAAAACTGAAACTATACTATTCTATTTTTGCAGTCAACTGTGGCATAGCAGGAATGAAGCCAATCCATGCCAAGAATGACATCAAAATTAGTCATCTGTAATTCGACTAAGTCTGCTGAAGTGGATTTCTGAAATATCATAACCAGGTAGTTCCTATATACCCGACGGGATATGATGGTTTTACCCACTGTAGTAGAGACTAAAAAGGGATCTACTAGAATTTCAGGACTGATTCTGAAATCACCTGCTATATAGGGAGTAACAAAGGACAAAAAAGCTCCTGGATCTAGCAAAGCGTAAACATGTACATGAAAGATCTGTAACATACCAGTCACTATATCAAGAGAATTTTTATGATCCTATCGGGACCAAAGATCATAAAAATGATTTGGGCATTGCCCACTAGTAGCACTGGTGGTGGCACCCTATTGATTTGGGTGACCAAACTAAGCTAAGGAGTGATTCTATTAACACTAAGGACCTGGCTGAGGACAGGCTCTGACTCTGTAGCCTGGCTTGCCTCAACTAAAATAGACATCGCTACCAGCTTTGCAAGTACCCTTGTAGTTCTTACCACAAGTCTGACAAAGGGGTTTAGTTCAAGCATCGCTAACAATGTCCTGAGACTTAGAGCCTGGAGCTCTATCTCTGTTACCTCCCTAAACTTAGGAACTAGAGCACTGGCTGAAGAAGGGGATAGAACTTATGACTTTGGACAAAATTAGGAATGGTTTTCTCCTTCTGATTTAGGCTGAGCAAAGTTGAAACTACCTGTCTTCACTCTCTTATTTTACTTCTCCCTCTACTTAATGTTTTGCTCCTTTATCTGTTGAGCATGAGTCATAAGCCTAGCTAAATACATGTTACTATTCAACATAGCAGATCTGCACTCATTTACCATGCTATCAGTTACCCCTGAACTGAACTTACTCATCTTGTCTCTGTTGTCTGCAACCACTGAATGGCATATCTGGCTAATTGAGTAAACATAAGAGAATACTCTTTCACTATCATATTCCCTACCTGAGGTTGATAAATTCTAGCACCTTATCCTCTCTAAGATCTTAGGGAAAGAATCTGTCTAAAAATGTAGAGACAAAACTCATCCCACTATATAGGGACTGTATCATCTGAGCTCTTTAACTTCCACTGTTTGAACCAAGCATGAACCATATCCTACAACTGACATGTATCTAGCTCAACACTTTCAACAGTAGTCACCCCCATGATGTCTGTCACATTTTGAACCTAATCGATAAATTCGTGAGGGTCCTCATCTACCTTACACCCGAGAGAAGGAGGAAGAATTCATTCAGGTGAAGTATCGAATCTTAGTTAAAACTGAGTTGGCCACTAGGTTATCCGGAATGACTGCTAGCCATTCATTTTGAGCGACAACTAATCGAGCAAGAGTAATGAATGCGGCCTTAAATTTTGAATAAGAAATATGATCGCCTAAAGGATCCTCGGGATGGGGGGCTGGCTAATTTCCGTTTTTTTTTTAGGAGGCATATTTTGTAGAATAAAGGGGGAAACAGATTAGACTGAGAGATTGACTTGAGATTATGCTCACTGGGACAACATGAATACCGAAAGAAGGAAAACTATTCCTAAAATATCATATAACCTCTTGCACATAAATGTGGCGTGCAACACACCCATGTACAAGACTCTACTAGATGTGGCTTTTAGACTTCCTAGAACTCTACTGAATCATAGGCTCTGATACCAAGTTTGTAACACCCTAAATCTGGTACCCAGAATTCTACACGGTGCTCATGATCCCAAGGACCATAAGCTAATCCATGACTGATATATGTACCTATATACTACATAAAATACTTTATAATGTGGAAACATGAATGGAAAGGCCATAAGGTTCAATACTGAACATGATCTAAATGATATAACATCTGTGTGGTGTAATAGAATACCCAAAACAAAACTGAATATACTGAAGTCTGAAATATGATAGTCTAGAAAGCCTCTAACTGGCTGAACTATCTGAGTAAAGAGTTAATGGGACATGTCCCCAACTAACTCTAATAAATAAATCGATTAATGAGATAATAGGGAAATAATAATGTCCTCGAAAGATAAGGACTCACTTCTAACTCTGTCTGCGGCTATTGGGAATCTACTAATGCTTTGGAGCTCGTGTCTCTGAACAATTGTATAAGACACCATAGCATAAATATGTAAGTAATTTAAATATACTGGTATACATATGAGGTAGGCTTAATTCATGGGGTTTATATGCATGAATAATAATAATAAATGATTAACTATCATGAGCATGAGAATACATGCACGAGACATAACAATTAATACTTATATTGTGATAACATGATTACTGAATCTGAATATAACTGATAACATAAGTGACTGTATCTGATAGTCCTAAATATAATAAAACTATCTGAGTTCTGCACTTTATCTAAGTTAAATGTATCTGACAGTCCTAAAATTTGCAGAACTATCTAATTTCTATTACTGAGACTGATTGACTATATCTGATAGTCTTGATTCTGTAACATAAAACTGTGGGAAGTAGTTATCTAATGGACATGCCCCTGATATGCCATTATGGCTGAGTTAGGGTCCAATCATTAACCCTAACTGGAAGGGTGTCAATACCCCACCACTGCTAAGGACAAGTTATGGGCGACCCCTATCTGATAGTATCCCCTATATGAGAATGGTAGGGCCCTTATCTGAAAGTGCTTATGAACCTCATCCACCCTCATTGGATAGTATTAATGTCTCTATCTATGCTAGATACATAGATCTGGAATGGAAAGATGACTTTTAAGAACCACACCCTCATCTGATAGTGTGTGTTCCCATCCTTGGATTCACTCAGTGCTAATTCCTACTCCCATCTGAATAGACTCTGAACATAACTTACTGAACTGAACATGGGCTGAGTTACTAAATTCCGTTGACTGACGAAATACTACTGATATCTGACAACAAACTGAGTTCATGAGATCATGGACATTTCTTAAGTCATGAGACTATTTAAAGTCAAAGGATCATAGCTTGACTGAGAGTATCATGAAAATATGACTCGACTCTAGGAACACAGCTAATATTCGGGTATGATTACCCCAGGACTCAATGGAAGGAAACTGACCAAGAATAACTTACTTGAACATATAACTGATATTATAATCCATAATACATTTACAGAAGCATTTCATCAAAACATGTGATAGGAATAACTTGTACATACATGGGGATTTCCTGGTATCATGCTAGTTAGGCACTTTTCCTTCATCTAGGCATTTAATCAAACATATTGTAGGCATGGTACATGTAAACATCATTGTACAATAATTAAGCATCATGGTTCAATTCTAGTTTTAATTATTCAAGGGTTTAGTTATAGGTTTGCATGAATCTATATCTATAATAATTCAACCCACATAGAATTTATCACCCAACATGGAGTATAATTCAATTTCTCATTATCCACATGAACAAGAGCAGCCCAATCATAAAATTCATAAGAAAATCCACAAACTAAAATTTGGAAAAAGGATTCTTGGGCTTCATAGATGAAAGGAGTCCATAAATGAACACTGTGCATACCTTGGTTCGTGATTTCGTGAAGATTGATGGATAAAATTCTTGATTTTGAATCTTCTATGAAAAGGTCTGGGTTGTTCTTTAGAGGTTTTTGAGAGATGATAGTGTATTTTGGGTGAAAAGTGGATGAATCACGTGTTAAAGGGCTTAAATTGAGAATTGACAATTAGAATTTATGAACACTGTGCATACCTTGCACATCGCGCTAGGGCCCAAATTGAGAATTATCCTTTTCCAGTGTGTTAGTGCGATTTTCTCCGCTTCGCGCCAAAGTTCGAGGTCACAAAGAAAATGAAAACGCGATGGATCCATATCGTGCCATCCCTCAATTTCCTAATTGTCAAATTTTACTGAAATACACTATCATTTAAACTTGGATGCATCATTTAGTTTCAGTAAAATTTTCTCGAACTGAACCCCTGGCGCGACGCGGCGCTATCGCGTCGTGTCACTAGAATTTGACAATTAGGAAATTGAGGGATGGCACGACATGGATCCATCGCGTTTCCACTTTCTTTGTGACCTCGAACTTTGGCGCGAAGCAGAGAAAATCACACTAACACACTGGAAAAGGATAATTCTCAATTTGGGCCCTGGCGCGATGTGCAATAATCATGGACCCCTACTGGAATTTTCCAAATGCCATTTCCTCTTATGGCGCAGTGCGCCACTGACTAATATGGTGTTGTTTTGTGACTGGAATTTGAAATAATCATAATTTTTGACCCGGTTATTGGATTTGGGCGAATCTTATATCGATGGAAAGCTTATAGAATTTCCCACATGACAGAAAGTGAAAATCTTGAAAATTCCTCATGGAATAACCATAATTAAACTTAAAAGATAATACGAGACATTCTTGAGATGAAATTTGCTAGGAAAAAGTATGGGGTATTACACTTGTATGCCTAGTAATTCACTTAATTCAATTCCCAATAGTATTTCAGACAAATGAGTTGTTTTATCAATGTGCTTGTAGTATTTATTATTTTCTACTAATACGTGAATGGATAAAAGTTGTTGATTATGATTTTTAGGAATGTTTTAACCAATGTTTATAGAGATTTCAAACCTACGCCATGTATCACAGTAATGCTTAGCATTTGTTCGTGTCAATGAACATTATTTATTAAATTATGAGTTTTGGGTTAAATGTATGATCTAGGAATAGTATCCCCGAAAACATCTCGTGAATACTTCTTCTACCAATTTGGTTTCCCTTCCACTGCATTTTAACCAAAAATATTCTACTCATATTCATTAGTTCATCCATGTTGATAAAGCACATGATATAAGCAAATATATGCGTTTGTCCTTAAAACTATGGTGGAACATGTGTAAAATAACATGCTCTTGTATATAAATGTGCCCAAGATCATTTCCTTTCACCCATTGAGGCCAAAAGTTAACCAAATTCTTATTTTATTCCTTCCCCAAAGCCTAGGGTTCATGAATATTGTGAATTTCTTGATATTCATGTCCCTTAATTTTTTTGTATTATAAATACATGTTTTATAATGAATTTTGGTACCATTACACATTCATAATTACAAACCCTAGTTATTATGTAAAATCCATGATTGTTGGACTTGAGTTATGAAATCCCTTAATTTATTTACTTTAAGGAATTGTCCTAATAGTTGCATTCTGTAGTGATGGTGGGTTATGAACACTCGATGACATAGGATTTCTTGCATATCGTTATGGGTGCTCAGTTTGTTATGTTTTCATTGATGCAATAAGATTTTAATATGAAATGTCTACTATTGAGCCTAGATACCAGTATTTTGAGCTCCTTGATTATCCAGTTAAATGAACCATATAGTTATCAGATGTTATTTAGTTGGGAGTAGTACTGAAGACCAAACAAATGTAGGGATAAAGGCACATCCATCAGTTAGGATGAGAACTTTATTAGAAGTACCTAAGTAACAAAACTACGATGCCACCATAGATTCTAATTGGTCACCCATCTAACCAAGCTTGATACCTTAGTCCTTATGGGCATCAATTTAGTGGATCTACATATTCAGTGAATGTACCCTTGGCAAGTTACTGAATGCCATTCCTGCTGGGGTGGAAAGTTGAACACCATTTAACTTAGATTAGGGTATGTCAATTAATAGTAGCACCTACAATCCACAGTTCAAATTTATATAGTTACATTACCTCATATTCTGTTATTCAACATATGATAGAACGCATGTTTATTACATGGTCTTGCATCAATTTATCACATTACATGTATCATGTTCAGCCTATGTTAGTTATTTCCTATCACAAATACTCATTATATTCAAAGTACTAATCACATACTTCTCTTTCTATTTTATTATCTTATAAAATAAGTTCTAATGTTCAATATCCGGATCGCGCAAAGTACAATCTCCTACTCAAGCTATCAATAACATAGTTGGTACGTTCTCATCTTCCGAGGACTAGCTTTCACTATCTTATTTCAATATTATTTAAGTTTCAGACAGTTAGAGTTAGTTGAGGGCTTGTCCCAGCATCTCATATTTTTAGAGGCTTTTAGAGAGTGAGCTAGATTATTTTTTTAGGTTATGGGTATTATTCAGATATTTTCACTTTCTTAATTCCAAACTTATTATTTTGATTATTAATTTCTTCATAAGTGATTTCTAGTTTATTTGAGTAATCCAAGTGTATGCAAGGCCATGGATTAGCTTGGGGACATTTGAGACTTTATGCACTGTGTTACCAGTAAGGAGTAACCTCGGGTCATGAAAAATACATAAGACATGGGAAGAATTTTGACTAATGTACAAGGAATATGTTTGTCTAAGAATGGTTTTCTATGGCACGCACCATAATTCTTCTCTTAACTTATCACCAATAGAAACTCAAAACATTCCTTGGTTAAACAACTTACCATCTCTCCCTTAACTCAAAGGTTTCTATCCTATGTTTGTGGAAATATTCTCTAAACTGAGCTATATACAAAAAGAATTGGTACTATGGGTATCTCTATACATATGAATACTAAACTTGCACTAATAAACTATAATATAAAGATACTAAATTCTTTCTAGGACATCTCTTTCAGAGGTATTGCTATTAACTTTCCCTAGCATCAATAGTAGTCACCCTATAACTAACACACTTATTAGCAAACATATCCACTTCTTCTAACATTTAACAATTGGACTTCCTCTTCATAGCCTACTATTATCCACGTAGCTCAAAAGAGTTTAAAACTATATTAAAAGGTCTTGCCTCATCTATCTGTAATTCCCTGGCTTTAGCTTTACAAATACACCACATGATATTTATCTAGCTTTATTTAATAAAACTACATAAAAACACAAACTAGGACATAGAACACTTATAAATTTAAAACCTTGTCTAATAACATACTACCTAGGGTACAACTTATTCTGATAAACTTAAGGCGATTATTCATCATATGGCTTAACCAATATTCACTGCTTCAACACTAGTCTTCATGCATATATAATAATTACACTTTTTAGAATTCCATAACATATTTACCTAAGCGATCCTAAAGACTACATCAAGTTTAATAGACCTATTTCCACAAAGCCTATGCTACCACACTCAAACTACATTCTTTTCACTATCGTCAACAAATAAAGTTCAAACATGGCATATAGAACAAACATGTATTGCAAAATACACATGACAAATACTATTACTAGCGCATAGCTACAAGATTAAATCAATAAACACTAGTCCACCAAAATTATTGACAAAACAATCGATCTTACCTTCTTCTTCAACTTAATTATGGCTTACAAGAACATTATCCTGAACAACATTGCTACTACACCATAATATTCATTACATATCTTCTCGCATGCTCTACTGGCTTAGAACTACTACATAAAAATCATGAAACTTTGACCGTACTAAAACCATATCATAAGGATAGTCAATCTTAATCATACAATATAACCCATTATGGTCTATTAGAACTTTCTCCTTTCTCATATCACATCTATTTACCCAAGTACCCCTCTTTAAGATCCCAAATTAAAGTCTAAATTTATATATTCTTAACCAACATATCCTTACTTTCACAACCTATAATTGATTCTACTATTGCAATAACAAGCCATCATAAGCTCCTTCTCTATTTCAAATAGAGACTATATCATTATAACTAATTGCTTCACCAAGTAAATACCATAAAACATACTAATTTTGCTACACCTTAGCTAATAACAATAAGGGCATTTCACCTATTCACTCCAAGGTTAGATAACTACAACTACCTTATTCACTCAAAAGTTACCCTCACACTAACTTCTACACTTTTAACATCATATTTCTAGCTCGATTATTATTATGCATCTCATAGCTTGTAACACTCTAATTAACACTATCTTATCAGGTGGAAACATTAACTTAACATTTAGCTACCTACCTTCCCCCTTAAGCATGATATCTAAAATAAGTTTTTTTTAGAGGGGCCTTAATACACGTCTCACCTTGACTTAACAACATGATTCAAGAAGATATGTGTGTATATTTAAAATCAATAGACTTTGATACACTAATGGACTCCTCTCAAGTCCTTGTGCAATTTCATAACTATTTAATGACTCAATCTGAAAGGATAACACTGTTATGAATCTGAGCATTTGTACTTGTATAACCTCAATAAAGAGGCTTAGCCAACAAAATTAGAGCCAAAATAGAATCTGGATAAATCACTTATGGATAATACTATTGAATTAGCTAGAGTATTATAAAATGGGAAACATTTTGTAAATATTCTTTAGCCCTCTGATTATAATTGTGGTGTTCAACATATCCATAAGCAAGGCTCTACTAGAAATAGCTTCATAGACACCCTAAAATACAGAAACTCTATGCTCTAATACCAAGTTTTTCATGATCCATAATAAGCCCTAGATATAACAGGCATCCGAAATTACTTAAGGCTCAAAAAGACCTCTTAGCATTCTTCATGAGAATTATAGTATAATTTACAGAATAAAACTTCAGAGAAAAATATACATGTCTGAATGGAAATGACGAATCATATTTAAGGTCCCAAAGGAACTACAATATGAAATTTGGAAACTCCTATTTAACATCAACATATATCTAAAAATCCTCTACACATAATGAACTATTTAGACTGGGACAAGGACCCAACAATACCATGAAAGAAATAATGGAACATAAATAAAAGATTCCTTCTGAAGAATGAAGGGATCACCATATCTGAATTTATCCTGACAATCCTAACATCTTATAAAATCACATGAATGTAAATCCAAACCTACATCATGAGATAATGTAGCATCCGAGGAAAGTCACTACTTGTAATATAGGTATGCAGAAGGGAAAAATAATATTACAAGTTTTTTATGAATCTTGAAAGTAGAAGTCAAGGCATAAGAAGATATAAATAGAGACTTTATAATGAAACTAAATAATAAACATATATCTCTTTTTTAGTTCTAAACTCGATGGTATCACCAGCTTCTCTAAGCACCACGGGCTGCGTAGGCCTGACCACTACTCATTCGGCTGAGACCTTATTCCATGTTTGTTGCATGAACTGAGGTTCTCTTATATCCAATATACAACTATGCGAGACAAGATTACAATAAGGCTATCCATAATTCAGGACAAGTTATCTCTGTATCGGCAATACACAGTTTTAGGAAATAAGCCTTTCAGATTTATACCTTCTCAATTAAATATTAAATTCTCTTTAATTCTATCCTTTAACCTTTTAAAATCAAATGTCGTTATCTAGAAATACTGCATAATATTTGGGGCATTCTTTTAATTGGAATCATTATACCATGAATTGTGAGCCAAGTATGCCATCACTTATCATCTCTTTAGCCCCACTAAATTATGACTGAACATTAACGACCTTTGAGTGTCATAGAAAGCTCTCTTCAAAAATCATTTAAATCCTTTATGAAAACTATTAACAATCTAGGAGTTACAATTTTTTCAACATCTTGGATAAATCATTAAGCATGGGTCAATTCATCTTATTTCATCATAACATTAATAAATCAAGAAGTTTATCAAGTAGTAAGGATTTTTGCCCAAAAAAATTATATTATCCACTATAGAAGAAAAGGAAAATACCATAGTTAAAGTGGTCTAAATCAATTTAATTCATCAGATAACCAAATAAAATTTAAAGAAAACAGGTTTTCAAGATCAACCATTTTCCATAATTTTATAATAAAATTTGTAATGCTTAATCAATATTCAAAACACATATATTATCATAAGGATTTATAAACCATATATTAAAATTGGATTTTAAAAGATTATTCTATATACTTGACAAAGAAAGTAGTGAAGAATCTTATGGTAGAACCTTAAATCATGTACCTAGGTGTTTTTGATTCTTGAAACCTTTGAGAAGGAGGGTAACATATTTTTGTTCAGAGATTCATAATTTAGGGATTTGGTAATATTTTTAATAGGTGGGGGGAAGTTTTGGGTATGGAATAGACTAAAATACCCCTAAAATGCATAAGAAAATGAAAGAGATTGCCATTGGGAATCATATCCAGGCACACTCCTATCGCTGAAGCTAGTCTCCATGCCATGCTCTTATCCAAAGGTCAATCTACAGGCCGTGCTACATCATAGATCCTAACTAGAAAGCCTATGACTTTTTTGCTTTGTACAAAGGGCTCAAAATAATTTAATTAGATAGGTAATGGATCATGTAACTCTTCATATTCTTGGAGAAATGCTCTCTTAAAGTTTACCTATGTAAGAATATATACTATAACTTGAATTGACTAAAATTCTCACAACTTAACTTTATGCTAGATGTTTTTTATTATTATGATTCCCATCAAAAGCACTCACTACCATATGAAATTGATCATAAAACATATATACAATTATAAATTATTGAGTTTGGTCCTATACGTGTAAACATAATGGTTCAAATCCTAGTTAAATAATCGAGATATTAGAAATCTGATGCAGTTGGAACTATTCTGGGTGCTAATCCAGGAGTTGTGTTTGAATTTAAGGGATCAATAGGTATTTTACTAGCCCTAGCATTTATTCCGATTGCAGTACTCTTGATAAATTAACATAGCTTAAATAGAGTAATCAAGATCTTAATACAATGATCAAGGTTTTGATCAAATATAAAAATAATGAAGTATCACTTTCAAAAATTGAAAATCTGATAAGCAGAGTTTTGAAACTGAATAATGCAGGAATCACATTGTAATCCTTAATCTTTGATACCGTGAATATTTCTATATATTCAATAGTATTTGATCGGAATACTTAATTAATATAATGTAGATGAAGAAGAAGAAGAAGAAGAAGATGGATGAAGAGAGCATGATGAAGTAGAAAGTAGTAGAGAAAATTCTTGATTCAATTAATCCTTAAGACTGAATAGTATATTGTATATTATAGTGATGTGGTTAAGCCTTTATGCTAAAAAATATTAAGACTAACATAACTAACTTAACAGATTGTAACTAACTTTGAAGATCTTATACTAATTAGATTTATCTTCAATAATTGTGGAAGGGTTCCATAACAAATGTTGTTTGGCAATTGAGAGCAGAACCAACCCATCACATGAATAAAACAATATGCAAGTTAAAGGTTTGCAGTTTGGAGGTCAATTTAGTTTTTCTATATCCTTAATGACTGGTTGAACCGAAAAGAGAAGAGTAAAATTTAAACATATTATCCTCACCAACATGCCATTGGTTAACAAGAAATTTTTTAGCATTATGACTTTGATGCTTCATCTTGAAGAAAGTGTAAGAAATTATTAATGTCTTTCATAATTTTATAACACATTTAAATCAAAGAATATATTGCACAGATAACCTTTTAAAGATGTCCACAATTATTTAATCATGGAAGTGAATTTTTATGGCCTACTAGTCATATATAACTTTTTTAGTACAATATATCATAAAATTATATAACTATGCTTTTTCTATTCTTAAGTAATGGTTAAACACACTTTAAAGATAGAGTAATTAACCAGATGATGATCAACATTCATCAACTTTCCCATTTCCTGTTAAATTAGAAACAAGTTATGGTTAGGTCAGGGATGGGAATCCTCTCTATTTTCCATCTCTCTATTTTTCCCAAGTTCTTACTTGGATGGGAGACATACGACATGTCTGTTCAATAATTTAGATGCGGAATTATCCATCCCAACACTCACGACAAAAAATTATAATGTGTACATAAGATGAATTTCTTAATTTTTTTATGTATATTATACAGAGTAAAAAGTCATATTTCACTTTGTTATATTTTTTATTATATTTTCCTTTTCCATCCAATTTCGACACATATTTTTCATTTGCCAGTTAATTCTTATAGCCCCACTTCCATTATTATATGAAGCACCTACGTGGCACCTATATGGATATATTTATGTCATAAGTAAAAGAATTCTTTATAAATTTCAATCCAATTTGTCTCTTATTAAAACCCGACCTCCTTAATTTTGAAGACCCATCTAACCCAAAATGATATAACAGATTAATAGTTATCTAAAAACTACGGCCATTATGAAAATTTCCTTCTGCAATTATATGTCTACAATAGGCAACTAGGTGCAAAACATCTTGAGAAAAGACTTGCTGATGGTGCTTTCGTAATAGATGGAAAAAAACAAAACAATATAACAATGATCCTAGTAAAATTCAAGATCAATACTCAAAAAATATCCATTTTACTTGCACTGATGTCATTTTTAGATTTTTGTTGATTGACAAGGGAATTGTGAAGCAGAATCATTTAAAGCATCACTGATCACACCAGAAAATCCCGCTTCACAATGGGCATCCATCTGTTTGTTATCTGCAGAAGGTAAAAGAAAGCAGCAAATACTATCGAAAATAAGAATTTCCTGGCACAATCGTACAAAAATTTTCACCATGTAGGAAAATGTTATTGTCAGCATTAGTGAACTCATTTGAGTAAATAATGAATGAGAAGTGGGTGTTCAAATATTTCATTGTTAAAAATTGATTGGCATACATCTAATTTTCCTAGTTGTTCCCATAAAAAACCAATATTCTAACTCCAACAATCCTCTTTTCACCTTTGTTTCAATTAAAGTAGTTGACAAGGTGATTCCCCTGAAAGAGTAAATCAGCTTGGTTGGATTGATCTTCAAAATTGGATGGGTCGGGTTTTACTAAGAGTTGGATGTAGTTTAATTTTTTTTAAAAATTCTGACATAAATATATCAATATAGGCTCCATGTAGGTTCCTGTTGGATAATAAAAGTGGGGCTACAATACTTAACAACCTATGTCTAATGTTGTATGGCAAGGGCAAATATAATCATAAAGCATAACGAAGGGCAAATATGACCTTTTTTCCCTTTTTGAAATCCTTCGCTCTTCCTTTTATTTTTCAGTTAATTTCAACAACAAAACAAATTAGTATATTGTGCCTTGTTATTGTCTTTCAGTAGTTCATATCAAGTTGGAACTACTAAAGTTTTTACTTTTCACATTAAAAACTAGAAGATTAAAATGATCAATATTTTTCTCTTCTCATTTGTATTCAAGAATAAGAAACTGTTACATCACAAATTTGATGTGTTAATTTACTATCGCGTGAGGCTCGATCTAGTACACTCAGGATACCAATAGGCTGAGGGAAAGTAATATTAGAAGTCAAAACAAAGCAAACTGATAATAATTTGTGACAATATATGTCAAATGAGTGGGTTGAGTTAGGTTTGAATGGTTAATGTGGGTTGCATTAAGAAATTGATGGGTCATAGGAATTCTGTCCCATTTTTGTGAGTGAATCTTTTAAATTTAGCACATAGAGGAAAATAAATTTTTTCGTGGAGCATTGTTTTATACTTTTGCATCATAATATCCCATAAGTTATATTCCATATTTGATGAACCTATGTCCCCCTATACATAATTATCATTTAGAATGGTAATATTTAAAAACCATCCTATTTGATAAGCAAAACTACTACAACAACAACAACAACAACAACATACCCAGTTTATTCCTACCTAGTGGAGTCTGGGGAGGATAGAGTGTACGCAGTCCATACCACTACCTCAGTTGAAGTAGAGAGACTGTTTTCGATAGACCCCAGGCAAAAATTAAAGATTAATCCATTTTCGGAGTAAATCATATAATTAAATAAAAATTCATTAGTTATGTGATTCACTTTTACTTTAGCTGAAATGAGTTGAGTTAAAATGAGCTAAAAAAAGTTATAGACTAAACCCACCCAATTCATACTATATTTTAATTTCTTTATTCTTCTTTTTTGATTTTCTAAATTCTAGTAATACATTTGTTTTTGTTATTGTTATATTGTAAAAGATATCAAATAACAAAATTAAAAAATACTGACAAGATATCTATAAGTCAAATAGGACTACATATTAACTCAGTTTTTAAATAAGCTAAACTAATAAATCGACAAGTCTATCACCCACCTAAACTTAAAAAAGAATTTGATAAATTATATTTGAATGGGTTAATTTGACAAACTTTGTCCAGCTAGCAAACATTATTGACTTGATAGTACAACCCATGCAATACTAATCATGAATTATGTGAGATTACAAGTGTCTTTCTTATGGGTCCTTTTCTTGCCTTATATCATCATGATATATATTTATCCTTCTGTTTGAATTTATTTTTCTGATTTTGTCGTAGACATTTAGCACGTAATTGTTTTTTAAAAGAAATAAAAAAAAACTTTTGAATCTGATGATCTTAAATAAAGCTATCCATGTGCCAAAATTTCCTTTATTTATGTTGTGGTCATAAATATATTACGAGGAATGTTGAAATTAGAGAGATATCGAAAAAGGAATGAGACTTTAGTTGACACAGACAAAAAAAGAAAGTAAAAGAAATAAATAGAACTGAGGTGTAATGATCAGTTGTTATCTGATTACAAATGATCAGTACCCTCACAACCTCTAATAAAAACTAATTACAAATAAAGTGTTGGAAAATCCCCCATAATAATGAACACTAGATTAAAGAAAAGTATATGACAGAAGGAAACCAAACCACGAAACAGGTTCTTCCGAAGTTTGAAACTCACCACTCCAGTCTGACTCATGAGTTGTCCTACGATCACCTAGTCACTGTGCAAGAGGAGAAGTAGTATGTATAGTACCTGCATTGCATGGGGATACTACGTCTTAAGATGGTTAGCGGCTAGAGCGCTAACATGTAACTCAAGGATAAGGAAAAAAAGGTTATGGATGATATTTCAAAACCCGTTGAATCACATACATACCATTAAATGAAAATACTTATATAAATTTATATCACATGGAGGGAAAGGGAACAAGTCTTAGACCAAACATTTAAAACATTAACCTGGACTAGGTAGCTCAACCATCATAAAAATCTACCCATGGGCTATATGGGTTCAACACCCTCTACTGAAAGTGCTCTGGTGCGTGTTAGCTGCATGGACCAGAGTATCAAGGAAAATCAAGGAATGCCTGTGTGTGAATCATGCACACAGGTCATCAAGATCAAACCTCATGTCATCAAATACGAGTTTCTAGTATAAATTATCCAACACTCACAACTTCATGACTTTGCTACATAACCCTCATTAAGTCTAATTTAAAATAATTTTTACATAACCCATTTTACAAACTAATTAACTGACTATTAATGCACATTTGGGTATCGTCATACCCCTACACTTGTAAGCTTACCTATATCCATGACAATCATTTTAACTTTGGGGAATGCCTTGACCCTATTTTATTCATTAAATCTATTACGGGGGAATGCCTCGACCCGTTCTGGTTCATCGAATAAAAATATAGCTAACAAGGCCTTTAAAATCCATGTTCATTATTTAATCTCTTTATTACATGCAAATACATACGTGGGTAAGTCAAAACAAATGACAAAATCATATTCATTAACAATTTTACAAAACGGTTGAGGGCACATTATATTCAAAGCCATAAATTAAGTCAAAATTAACAAATTGAGGATTAACCATGACCCGTCCATTAAAGCATCATTACCATGCATCCTACAATGTATATAAACATTAATAAAGCATGAATTTTGCAATACAAACCATGGAAAAAAATTTAAACCAATCATATTCACAACCCTAAACCCATATTTCAAAACTCACATCAAAAGCATTAATAATAACCAATTTCATGCCAGTAACAAAATATAAATTTATGGGAAAGAGATACATGCCTTAATTTTTAAGAATTTTAAAGAAGACAACACCATCAGGACCCTAGATGACTACCTCCTTGAACCTTAGTATTTAATTGAAAATGGAGCTTTGAGAGAGGATTTTTTAGAGTGAAATAATTTATGTTATGTCATGAAAACTGATGGAAATAAGTTAATATAGTGTTTAGGGGTCATTTAAAAGTTAAAGGACTTCAATACCCCTCCTCCCAAGTCAATAAAACAAAAAATTACTGAATATAAAGGATCAGAATATCGTGGAGGGTAATCTCCGTGATGAGATCCGTGTCGCGCCGCTAACACGAACTCCTCATAACTTTTTGCTCAGGCTTTGGAATAAGCTGAAATCGAATGAGTTAAAATGAAGACACATTTATCTACAATTTGGTGGGTCTTTAGCTTCAAAATTCCACAGATTCTAGAAATTATAAATGTTCAAATTTGACCCTGGTAAAATTGAATTCCAAAATTTGGTCGATAACAAAAGTTCTTAACTTTACTTCATTCAAAGTATTTACGATGAATATTTTCACCTCGATGGCACTTTTAACACTATGATAATGATACTGACACTTATATTTATAAAAAATAATTGGATTCGAGTTCATACACATAGAAACAACGGTTCAAATTTTAGGTCAAAAATGTGGGGTGTTATATTATATCCCCCTTAGAATCAGTCATCCTCCAATGATGGATAGGAATCTTTTGAAGAGTTAAAAGTATGGAAAAAAGTATGTAACTTCACATTAAGGGTCCCCCCTCAATAAAATATGTATAGGAATCAAAAGAAAAGTGCTTAATGGTATCTCCAAGTAAATTATGTAGGCACGAATCATATGATAACGAGACCAAGGTAGCACAAAGGGTAAAATTCCCAATGCTCCTCACCCTTAGTGAGAAAATAAAAAATACTAAAAATTTTACCTAGGTGCGCGTTGCGGAGGCTATTCTCCGTGACACGAAGATATTGCGGAGACTCACTTCTTTCGGGGTTTAAAACCACCCAAAATTTCTTCCAAAAATTCTGAGAATCCTCCGAATGATCCTATTAGTATACCCAAATACCATTTAAATCAAAAATTGATGTTTCGAATGTGGGAATTTCAAAAATAAAATGAATGAAATTTTAAAGGTTTTATACTAATAGCTCTTAAATATAGTAATATTTCTCAACTATGATTTCAGCTACTGGTACCACACTTCACCATTTCAATCTTATAATTTTCCCACAAAATACATTGCTACAAGAGCCGAAGTCTAACTATACATTGGTTCCATATTTAAACCTAACTCGAAGTTAAAAGGTTCTAATTAAGCTATAGAGTAACACAATGTCTTGTGTATCTATAACTCATAACATTCAAGCCTATCTTTGCTACACCAACACAAATATTCACATAAAAAACCAAGCAACCTCTATCACCTTCATAAAGATTTTTTTCTCACACCATATTTCCCTTCTAACTATTTCACATAACCAAAGTTTCATCTCACTCTTCTTATTTCATTTATAAACTTAGTATGAGCAGCCACACCAAATTTTATTTTTCAAGAAATATCAACCACTCTTTAATCTAGAACATATGGTTCTTCCATAACCAACACAATCTTGATTCTAGGAGAGTAACTGAGGGAGTAGAGTACAAGCTTCAAAAATAAGAGCAACTGTATTTTGATACAACGAATATTTGTTGCACCACTCAAGGTGGGTTCTGTGACGTAAGAGATATAATAAGCATGAAGATCTCCACATATCAAAACACTTAGATCATAATTAGAGGGCCTAAATACGGATAAAGATTGTATAAAAAACCTAGAAACTTACACATAAACACCATTTGAATAAGGAGGATGTCGATAGAATGTCCCCATTCAAACTGAAATACAAAGAATCTGCTAGAGTAAGAATAGATTTATCATGAGTCACCCCTAAAAAAATGAGATAATGCAATATGTGCATCATCTTCCCTTTAGCTCAGAGGTCACTATCCCAATCTTGAAAGTTTATCCCTTCACTAAATCTATACGCACAACACTATCCACAAGTGTGTGTGGGGTGGGGGGATATCACTATGCAAAAGAATACAAAATCTCCTCAATAACTTTAATATAAAGACACCAAATTCTTTATAGGATATCCCCTTCATAGATACAAATCATATCTTCCGCAACTCCCAAAGTCATCACCTTATAACTAAAATTATCATAGGCGTATACATTTATGCTTTTAAACACTCAACACTCCATTTTAAACTCCTTAAAATAATAGCATTACACCTCTAATATCATAACCTCATAACTTATAAAAATTCAAAACTACACTAAGAGTTCACATAGTCTATCTATTTCTCCCTCAATTCATCTCAACATAACACCATATAACAATTTCTTAGATTTCTCTAAACTAAGAAGTGTAAGATTATAAGCTAGGAACACATGACACTCATAACTCAAGACCGAGCATATTTTATTTTTATATCTTGAGCCCTTATACATTTAATGATTTACCTACCATTTCTGCTTCAACACTAAACCTCATGCCCACTCTAGTATTTCATAAGTCATCAACCAATGCTCTTTCACACATTATATCCAACGTACCAAATTGATAAATCCACCTAGATTCCTTATTTAACTTAAATACAACCCACAAACACTTTCTTCCTCACCACATTACTACTACCTTTAATATTCATTACACGTTTTTTCACATACCAAACAAAAATACAACTACTAGATAAAAATTTAGGGACCCATAGTGTATTAAAACCACCTAATAAGGATAGTCCATCTTAATCTTATTACCTAACCCCCTTATGGTTTATGGAACATTTACTTTCTCACATTACATCTACTTACCCATGCACACACTCTAACTATCTTCAAGATTTTATACAAATCACTGAGTCCCCTCTTTCTATGACCTACCTAATTGAATGCTAAATTCATAAATTATTATCCCAATCCTTTTGTTCACAACCTATGATTTATTTCACTGCTACCATATCTAGTCCTTATAAGCTAATTCTCATTTCAACTAAAGATGCAAACATTACAACTAACCATTCACTTTCACCTACTACCATTAGAGAATATTTCTTAACTAACACAATAAAAGTATACCAACCCCAACACTTCACATAAAGATAATGTAATTACAACTATATCTTTTCTCTATTAAGTTACCCTTACTCTGACTTCTAAACGTGTTACTTTATATAACGAACTTCAAGATTACCTTACTACTCACAGGCCATAATACCCCAATTTATACTCTCTTAGTATTAAAATACTATACCAACATTTAGATACAAATCTTTCCCCTTAAGCAAGATGAATACAGTAATGTTTTTGAAAAGGACACTTTTACACATCTTACCTCTAGCTGAAGAGTATGATTCATGAAGTTAGAGGTACCCGACTGAACCAATATACCTTGATGTACTAATGGACTCCTTTCGAGTCCTTGTGCCATCACATGACATTTAATAACTTATTCAAAAAGGACCACACTTTTAAGAAGCTAAGACTTTGCACTTGTATTGTCTCACTAGTAAGATGTAGCCCACAAATTAGAGCAAAGATGAAAGTTTGATAACTTTCATATAGACAACACAATCACACAATCTAGAGTATAAAAGAATGATAGACATATCCTAAATGAGTCGTAGCCACATAATTATAAGTGTAGTACATAACATACCCATAAGCAAGACTTTATTAGACATGACTTTGTGTACACTCCATGACACCAAAACCTAGACTTTGATAGAAACTTTGTCATGGCCCAAACCAAGTTCTGGTTTTGATGGGCATTACAAGTCCAGTAAAGACTGGAGACCGTCCCTCGAGCCTAATCCAATACAGCTAAGAACTCTAAGGAACGAATGTACATCAATATAATACAAATTTAATAAAAGATCCAAGAAGGTTATGTAAAAGGATCAACATCTGAAATATACGTAATACCTAACCCATAGTATCCACAAAGCCTCTAACAAAAATTAAGGAAAAATAAAGTGTAAGGATATGTCCCCAACAATAGCCTAAAGTAGGTTAAAGAAAATTATATGACACAATGAAACCAAATCATGAAATGGGCTCTTTTGAAGTATGGAAGCTCACCACTCTAGTTTGAATATTGAGCTATCCCACGATCATCTAATCATTATGGATGAGGTGTACTAGCATAGCCACTCCCTGCATTGCATGGGGATACAGCTTCTGGAGACAGTTAGCAGTTGGAGAGTTAGCATAAACTAAGGAATAAGGGAATAAATAATGCCATGTATGATATTGCAAAACCAGTCAAATCCTATGCATACCATCAAATGTAGCTACTTATATATATCACATGTTGGGAAACGAAACAAGGCTTAGCATAAATATTTAAAATATTAACCCTGACTATGTAGCTCAACTTTCATAAACATCCACCCATGAGCTATATAGATTAAGCTCCCTCTGCTGAAAAGGCTCTGATGTGTGTTAATCGCACAAACCAGAGTTATGAAGGTATACTAGGGAATGCCCCGACCCCATATAAATCCAAGATGCAATATATATATCAATAGTGTGAACCAAGTATGCAAGTCATCAAGTCTAAAACTTTTGTCGACAAATACGAGTTCCCTGTAAAAGTTATCCAAGACCTGCACCTTCACGCCTTTGATACATAACCCTCTATAAGCCAAATTTAAAACAAGTTTCACATAACCCATATTACAAACTATCAAACAAACCATTAAGGCACATTTTGGTATCTCCATACCCTTACACTTGCAAGCTTACCTCTATTCCATAAAAATCATGTTTAACTTGGGAAAATATCTCGACCCACTTTTTGTTCTTTAAATAAAGTAAAGGGAATGCCTAGACCCCCTTCTTGTTTATTGAATCAAAACATAGCTAACAAGGCCTTTAAAATTCATGTTCATTTTTTAACCTCTTTAAGGAATGCAAATACATAGGACGGTAAGTCAAAACTAGTGACAAAATTATATTCATTAATAATTTCATAAACAGGTTGTGGACACATAATTTTCAAAGCCATAAATCAAGTCAAAATTATCAAATTGGGTATTATCCATGACCCATTCATTAAATCGTCATTCCTAAATATCCCACAACATTTATAAATATTAATAAAGCATGTATTTTGCATAAAAATCCAAGAAGAACATTTAAACCAATAACATTCACAACCCTCAACTCATAGTTCAAAACCCATTGTCAAAGCCATGAATAATAATATATTTCATGCCATTAACAAAATATAAATTCAAGGGAAAGAGATACATGCCTTAATTTCCAAGAATTTGAAGAATAAAATACCCTTAGGACACTAGATGACCACCTCCTTGAACCGTAGTCTTGACTTGAAAAGAGAAATTTGAGAGAGAGGATTTTTTAGTGTGAAATAATTTATGTCATGTCATAAAAACTGATGGAAATAGGTTAATATAGTGTTTAGGGGTCTTTAATAAATGAAAGGACTTCAATACCCTCCTCCCTAGTCACCAAAATAAAAAATTACCAAATCTAAAGCATCAGTGTGTCATAGAGGGTAATCTCCACGATAAGATCATCATCGCGCCGCTATTATGGACTCTCATTGCCTCCTCACAAAAATGCTCATAAATTTTTGCTCGGGTATCGAATTAAGAAAACATTTGATGTGTTGAAAAGTGGACATATTTATGTACAATTTGGTTGGTCTTGAGCCTCAATATTTCAAATAACACAGAAGTTATACACATTCAAAGTTGACCCTTGTTAAATCAAATTTCACAATTTGGTCGATTACGAAAGTTCTTAACTCTACTTCACTCTAATATTTAACATGAATATTTTCATCTCTATAGCACTTTTAACAAAAGTATAAGGATCATGCCACTTATATTTTATAGAGAAATAATTGGATTTGATTTTATATATGTAGAAACAATAGTTTAAATATTAGGCCAAAAATACGGGGTGTTACAATATACCCTTACCATATCAAAATGGTACAAATCTTCTTTAACATTGAATGGGTAGACTAGTAAGAGCATCTCAAACATCCCAACTCATTTCTACTTTCTCCTGTTTTAATTTGGGAGCAAAAATAGGGGAATCATAAATGTTAGAAAAATGTTTTAATCTTCTTTTACTCCATTTTTAAGACAATGCGTTGAATGCATAGCTAGAAATAACACTTTTTTCTCTATTATTTCAAATACTGTGTTTTTATGTCTAATTCAAACAGCCTAAATAGATAGTATAACCTTAAATTCAAACCAAAAGGGTTGCTATAGTTGTACCAGACAAGTTGTGGACTTCATGGAAACTATTTAGGTTAGGTTACATGATTTTGTCCATGATGCAAAGGAAAATATAAACTAACAAGATCAGACTCCCTCAAGGATCAAACAAAAGACTCCAATTTTTTGTCCAAATTTTGCACTACAACTATTGCCACTCTTCGTTATTGTTGTAAAATATCAGAATTAACCAACATTCCATAGCCAAGGCATATGGCCTCCACAGAAATGCCTCTCTTTTGAGTCAATAGTTGTTCTCACATTAATCACACCCGATTGATTCACATTATACCATCATCCTATTTTCACCCTACTAACTATAGTAGTAATAAGTAAAAGTTTGGATCATATGAAACTATATTAAATATGATTAGGACTATCGAACAATGTGAAATAATCGAGTGTGATTATTGTAAGGAATACTATTGACTTGTTTAGAGAGACATTTTTGTGGTGGTCAGATTGCTTGGCTGTGGAAGTTTGGCTAATTCGCAAGTTTTACAAGGACAAAGAAGAGTGAGCAATAGTTGAAGGGTAAAATTTGGACAAAAAATTGAAGCTTTTTGTTCGATGCTAAAGGGTGTCTAAGCTTGTGGGTTTAGATTATCAAGAACATTATCAACCAAATCGTGCAACAATACATTTTGAACATGATCAGGACTTCCTTAAGTGTATTCCTTCAAGTCCAGAATTTACCTGGTACAACTATAGTATGCATTTTAATTATGATTCGAGGTTATGCTATCCATTTAGGCAGTTTGAAATAGATGTAACTAGAGAGTATTTGAAATGGTGGAGAAAAGAAGTATTATTTCTAGCTGATGAATACAAAGGATTGTCTTAGGGACAAAGGATTAAAAAAGGATTAAAACATATTTCTAACCTTTAAGATTCTCCTATTTTCCGCTCAAGTTAAAACAGGTGAAAATAGAAACTGATTGGGATGCTTGTGATGATCTTACTAATCTATCCATTGAATGTCAAGAAAAACATCAACCATTTATTAAACAACGATGATATATATGCACCCCTTTTTAAAAGAATGATAAATCTACTCTAAATTACTAAGTTGAGGGGAATATTTTCCCCTTTTCCCTTAAATTATTTTTATAAAACTTGTACTTTCAATAAAAAGACATCATAATATCTTTTTGAGTGAAGAAGAAAAGCATTCACATTTCTCTAGGAATACCATTATTCAAATGAATAAATAAAATGAAGTTGCATCAACTTACTTGTTAAAAGTGATGAATAGTTTTCGAATAAGTCACTCAAGGTTTTTTATAATTGGTGCCGCACTAGTGAGGACAGAACTTGAGTGTGGGTGTGAGATCAGTAACATATTTGGTCAACTTGATATGGTAATTTGTTGGGCCAAATACAATGAATTCTATAATAAACACAAAAGGTAAGGTATAATTGAAGAAAATAGAATAACTTGTATATAGAAATTTCTATTTCATACCTTTTCTTTTGATCTCCTTTTGGTATTGTTGGAGAGAAAATAGATCTTTAACAAAGAAAAGAAAGAGCAGAAAGCATTATAAAGTTTCATTGATCACTGCCACATTTATACATATAATTATAATTGAAAAATCTCAATAAAAGGAACAAAATAAGCAATCATCATCTCTAAAAATTATGGCCTAAAGATAAAAAAATATAATAAATCCGATTATGCAAGATTGCAACCTTATTTAGATAAATTTAAATCCTACTTTAAACCTGTATTTGAATTATAGAAGCAAATACAACTAATCTCCAACTTTTGAGGCACTAGTCTTAACACTCCTCCTTTACTTAAGAGCAGCAATACCAGGTCTCTCTTTGAGAAACTCAAATCTTGATCTAGGTAGAGTTGTAGTTAAAATATTGACATTCTACAAATCAGTTCTGCAGTGCACCATGTTTATGCCTTCATTCTTTTGCACCTTTGTCAAGAAATAAAGCTTGATCTTGAAATGTTTTTTTTTCCATGAGAGACAGGATTATTTATAATTGAAATTACAGCTTCATTATCCACAAGGATTTCAGTACACTTCTTTTGTTCCATGTACAAATCAACAACTTCCAAATCCAAAGGGCTTGATTCACAGCTAAAGTAGCAACAATGTATTTTTCTTCAGCTGCAGATTGAGCAATGGCATCTTTCTTTTTTTGAAAACTAAGAAAATATTCCAGAACCAAAACTAAAATAGTAAGCTGAGGTACATAAGAAAAACAAAGACAACCAAATATTTTTAGATTTATTACCAGAGGTTTGTAACCAAAACAAGCCTCAAACGATGTCTTCTTTTGTAAAGCGATAGTTGGCAATCTGTTTAGTAGATATACTGTGGTATTGGCAGCTTCAGCCCAAAATTTCTTTGGCATCTCTTTCTCATGGAGCAAGCACCTTGTCATCTCTATTAGCTTCCTATATTTCCTTTCCAATACTCCATTTTGTTGAGGAATATAGGGTGTCGTTAGCTGATGCTCAATTCCTGCTTCATTAAAAGTGTTATTGAACTTTTTTGAAGTATACTTAATTCCATTATCTGTTCTTATCACCTAAATTCAGCAACCAGTCTGATTTTCTAAAAAATCCTTAAATTTCTAGAATACATCAGCTACCTCAAATTTAAAGTTCAAAAAATAAATCCAACAATATTTGGAACAATCCTCGATAAAGGTAATATGGTACTTATTACCCTTTACAGATGGTGTTTTCTGAGGTCCTCGTACATTCGTGTGAATAAGTTACAGCTTAGTATTTGCCCTCCATGATAAATTTTGAAAAGGAAGCCTTGTTTACTTCCCATATCGACAAACTTCACAAGAAGTCAAATTTTTCTCTAGGCTCGGGAGACCTTCTATTAGTTGATTTTCTTTCATGAAGAGTATGGAATCATGATGATAATGTTTGAGTCTTTTGTGCCATAACTCAGAATTATTTTCCAACCTGACAACTATTGCTTGCTCCTTCTCCAATAGATTCAAGGAAAAACTTCTTCCTCTCATCTTGACCTTGAACATCTCCTTATTATTAGAATTCTTAATGACACATGATATTTATGAAAACAACACTTTGAAATCATGTTCAAGTAGCTACCCAACATTTAAGAGGTTTTGATCAAGATCAGAACAAAGAAAACATTAGTTACAAGTTTAAATTTGTAGGACTTTGAATTGCAATAGTTCCTTTGCATTTTGCATCAAGATATTAGCCATTTCCAATTTTGACTTTGAAAATAACAAATCTATCTAGATCTTTTAGGAACTCTTAGTCACTGGTCATATGATTTACACATCCTCTACCAATCAACCAATTTTCTAAAGTGCTTTTGCTAGCAAAACAAGTTATTACAAACAATTGCTCTTCTTCATATTATTTATAGCAGCCTTGGCTTCTTCTTTTTGCAATGTGACTTGCATACCTCTCCGTATAGACCAGTTGACCATATTTGTTACACTTGACATCTGGTCTTCACTAATATTTCAGTTAAGAGTGATTTGCCTTTTTGCAATTAAAAAAGGGTGGATTACTTCCCCCCTGATTATTTTAATTATTGCCTCGCCTTTGCTTCTAGTTCTTGAATCGTTTTATGATTTAGCTTGAAAAGAACCTTCAACAGAACCTGCTTTCTTCTTTATTCTCCTTTGCTCCAGTGCCTGCAAAGCTTTTACAAGTTCTGCCAAGGTAATACTTAACAAATCCTTAGAAATCTGTAAAGAAGAGACTGTGGCTTCATACATCTCAGGAAGTGTGAGAAGAATTTTTTGAACAATTCTTTCATCAGTAAAATCCTTACCAAACAATCTCACCTTGTTGGCTAAGTCAAGTAGCTGATCTACATAATCTTTTACAATTTTTAATTCTTTTATTCTTTTCATTTAAAATTCTCAAATTAGATTCATCAGTTGCATATTTTACACTCTTTCATTTCCTTGGTATTCCATTTCGAGATACTCTAAAGTTTATGTAGCAGACTTTCTTTTCATAATTCTGGTAAGAATTGAAGGAGATACTATAGAGAAAAGGCATGATTCGGCTTTGGATTTTATTGTCTTTCTTTCTTTGTGATATTTTATCTAATTCATAGTTGGATTAGCTCCAAGAGAAGTTATTTCATAGTCATCTACTGCTTTCCAGAAATCCAGTGCTTCTAGATGAACTATCATTCTAATTGCCGAAATTTGATAATTATCACCATTGAAGATAGATGGAGTTATAAAGCTTATTTCAAAATTGATTTTCTATAAACTATTTAAGATAACAGTTTAAAGAATGGTTATATAGAAAGAACTTGTGTTTTTTATTCATTCTCTTCTCACAAGTCCCTTAAGATGGCAATTCTCTTTATACCAATTTGTTGGAGAGAAAAACATATCATTAATAAAGAAAATAAAGAGAAGAAAGTGTTGTGAAGTTTCATTGATCACTGATACATTTATGCATAAAATTATAACTATAAAATCTCAATAAAAAGAGTAAAATAACTATTATTATCTCTAACAATTATGGCCTAAAGACCAGCAAATGTAATAAATCCTATCCTTATTTAGCTAAATTTAAATCCTACTTTAATAAAGTATTTTGAATTCTAGCAGCATATACAAATAATCTCTAGCTTTTGAGGCCCTAGTCTTAACAGGTATTCTCCTTTTGATCAATATTTGCTCCTTGAGATTTGTTGTATAATGTCTCATTATTTAAACCTTTTTCCTCAACAAGGTATGGGAACCAGATAATTATGATCTTCCTATACCTTTGGATACCTTGAATTTGATTGAGATTCAAGAGTATTACAACTGGAAGGAAAGAAAAGGATGATGAGGCTATTCGTAAATTGAGTAGAAATGGAATATGTACTTCCTTCTCTGCCTTTGAGCTCCTTAAAATAAATCACTGGCTTCTCCAATTTACAACTTTATTTGGATCAATGAAGTTACTTTCAAGATTTGTTTTATGTGGAAGCTCCTTAATAATAACCTTCCACTTGAAGCATCTTTGGCCATATTTAATATTAACATGGTCCGCAGTTGTTATTGTTGCAGGATAACTTGTATTGAAATAGGTGACCATGTTTTTTCAATAACTTGGCTAAGAAAACTTGGGACATTATCTGGAGTCTCTGGAATTGAATCACACAGGGTCACAGTTCAATCTATCATCTGGTTGTAGTGAAGACAATAACAACGAAACATCATTCATACAATTCTTATTTCTTATTACTCTAATGATAGTATGCTAGGTAATTTGAAAAGCAAGATTTATGCAAATATAGAGGAAAAAAAATAATTGCCTCTAATATTTGTTTTCAATCTTTATTTTAGATAAAAGTGGAAAGAAATTCAAATTCATAGGCTACACCGAGAATTAGAGCAGATTTTGTATCACGATAGAAAATATAAGAGGAGTGATCATGAGAAACATGCTCAAATGGATCAAACCATCCGACAATATTAGGAAAATCAGCAGTGATGGAATTTACATCAAGAACAAAAATAGTGCAGGAGCTAGTGGTGTTGGTAGGGACGTAATTTGGAACATGATTATGGCTTTCTCATATCAAATTCAATTCTGCTCTCATATCAAAAGTGAATCTCATGGTGCTTTAATAGGCATTGCTTGGTGTGTCAATCAACAGTTTGAAGATCTAGAAGTAGAATTGGACTACATGATAGTGGTTTAGATGATTAATCATATTAGTAAACCTCCTTGGAGGATACAAGATTTCATTCAAGAAATGCATTCCAAGATTACACAAAAAAGCATAATAGTTAGAACTGTTACAAGGAAGGTAACAAAGTGGCGGATACTCTAGCCAAATATACTATCAATTTTTTTTATGAAATTTATCTGGCAACAGTATCTAGAGGCCCCCCTAATGATGAAGAAATTGGATTTCCCATCCTTAAGGAGACAAATAAAGAAAACTGCAACCAGGTATTTTGATCCTCCTTAAATTATCTGCTAAGTGAAGGTAATAACTCATATTTTTCTCATATAAGTCTACTTGTTCCAACCCGTATTAACCTTCTCAAGATATTGCCCATATTCACTCCTGATCCTATAATACATGGATTTTTCTCTCATTCATCCCTTCCAGGGTATTAGCCAACTTCTTTAGAAAAGTAGATTCCAGAAATTTTCACGTATGATTAGAAAATTATTTCACGACAATGTTCTTGGTGATGGGTGCTAATTTTGTATGTTATGCTAAGTTTTGTCAACTTAGCATTGTTATCTTGATAATTTTTTTCTTACTACTACATTTTTTTGTGGTAAAATTCTAGAGTTCATAAGCTAGTTGTAGTATATGGTTGAGCTTTAATTCCGCACTACATAATGGTACAACATCCATGATTTTAGGGATATTTCACAGACCACTTATGCATTAAATATTTTGCTTTATAAATGAAAAAATTGCTCTACTTTTTTCAGATTATCTTTCCTTTTTATTTTCAGGTTTGTTTTCTATTTCTCTTCTTCAATTTGTATTAGAGCCAGGTTGATGTAGTCAAACATCCGTTTGAAGGGAAGTCTACTATTTTATTCTCCATTTCTTCTTTTAACTTATTGCACATCGCATGCATCTTTTACAGTCTTTCCTCAGCTTCAATGTCATTTACTATACCTCGGCATCATGGGGACCCACAGTAACACGAAAGCTATATCTCGATAGAGAAAAATTTGTAATCATATGTCAGTTCTTCCCATTGATTAGTATCTTGTTTGGAAAATATGATGATATGTTAATTATTTTTGACACATAACTCTTGAGTCGCAATTTTGATCACATGAATGGTTGATCAAATGTATAAATCTTACAGCCCTTGCAGTATTTATAACACACTCATCATCAATTCAAAAAATGTATGTTCCAGCACCCACTAGTGAGTTGTAACTTAGTTGCTTCCTTGGGTCAGAAATAGGCAGTCTTACAAGGTCTCCAATCTACACAATTACCCTGTCTCCCACTTCATGAGGGAGTTTCACAAAGATGCAAATTCCATGTATTACAGATTTCCCAAATGCAAGTCTTTTTCTAAATGTTTCTTTCAACATAGATATTCCTAGACTATCCTGTAGAAATGGGTAATTATGTGCAGAGGTATTCATGATCAGAATAAGAAATAGGGTACAAAAGGTAGAAGAATTTGCAAGGACTGGAGCACAAGGACATTTGATCAACCATTCATGTGAACCAAATCGCTACTCAAGAGTTATAATTGTCAACAACAATCAACGTATCATCATATTTTCCAAACGAGATACTACACAATGGGATGAGCTGACTTATGATTACATATTCTTCTCTATCAATGTATATCTTACGTGTTGTTGTGGGTCCCCAAGATACCGAGGTGTAGTAAATGATACTAAAACTGAGGAAAGAATATCAAAACTATATGCACCTCCCATTAAGTTAATAGACTGGGATGGGGAATAAAAGAGAAGTTTCTCATTTGAAGTGAAACTGAGATACCTTTAGTTGCTTGCTCCTCCTCGCAGGTTGGCTACTTCAACCTGGATCACATACCAATTGAAGGAGAGAAAGAGAAAATAAACATGAAAAACGGAAAGAAAATCTAGAGAAAGTAGAGCATATTTTTCATTCATACAACATAACATACAATACATAAGTGGTCTGTAACATATCTCCAAAATCCTTGATGTTGTCTCCTTATATTGTGTTGAAATACAGCTCAAATGGATACTACAACTAACTTATTAACTCTAGAGCATTACATAAAAAAAGTTCCTCTAGTAGTGTTTTTTAGGTCATCATGTAACCCAACCCATTCACTATCATAAAACCCAACATTTTCATAGACGTGGTTCTTTTATAGAATACACAATAATCAATGGTGCCCCATAAGTGCGTTAAAATTCCTGTGGCTGCTTTGAGGAGAGTTTCAGTTGATGAAAGCATAAACATTGATAGAACAATTGTAGCATACATGATATCAGGCTTTGTGGCTGATAGATACAGTAGAGAACCAATCAAACTTCTACAGAATGAAGCATCAATGAAACCAGACTCTTCCTCATTTAGTTTCTCTCCCTGAACTGCAGACGTACTTACTGGTTTGCATTTTTCAAGACTAAACTTTTTAAAAATTTTCACAGCACATTTCCTTTGAACAATAAAAATTCCTCAAGAAACTTTACTAACCTCCATTCCCAAGAAATGAGACATCTTTCCAACATCACTTATTTCAAAGACCTTCTTCGTTTTCTCTCTAAAGTCTATGATAGACCTTGTGCTGTTGCCAGTCACCAACAGATCGCCAACATAGGGGGAAACTTTGATAAAGTCATTATTTTGAAGTCTAATATACAAGGTTGCTTTGTTGAAACTTCTATTAAATCCCAAATTCATTAAGTAACTATCAATCCTTGCATATCAAGCTCTAGGTGCTTGTTTCAAGCCATAAAGTGATTTTCTTAACAAGAACACCTGATATCTAGATCATATACAACTTTCAGGGTGCTTTCCAAAAATTTTCTCTTCAAGAAACCTATTAAGAAATGCACTTTATGGCATAAAACAGGCACGAGGCACATATTTGTTAGATTGCCTCTTATACTTCCATCCTTGAGAAAGATTATCAATATCAACATCTCAAAGAAATACCCATCAATGAAAAACATACGTATTATACACGAAGAGAGGAGAGCAGATTCAAAGTGTGAAAACCATTGGTGTTTATACTACATAGGCAACACATGATAGATTGAAAGCTTATTCCATTCGAAGTATGACAAAAAAACAAAATAGATATTACAGACTGTACATCAAATTATTACCATTTACAAAATATGAAATCACAAATGGGCAAGGTATAAATAAGATTATTCCTAATACATGAATTTATTAGACGATTAGAAAGTAAAAACTGTCAATTTTGTTGAATGCTCTCTCAAGTTGAGTGTTTTGTCATTAAATAAAAAGATTTACCTTTGTATATCCCTAAAGATCTGCCTTGAATCCCTTGATATCTTCCATGTATCCTCTAATATCTATCATTTCTATCTATTACTTTAATTTAATGTCTCCTATATCTCAGTATTAAAAGCTATTTACACAAATATTTACAAAGATTACATATTTATAACTGAAATCTGTCCAAATAGCTGGAAAGGTATGATATGTCTATTATCCTAACATCCCCTCTCAAATTTATGCCGGTGAATCAAGAGTCATCATTTCCCACTAGAAACTGATGGCATTGTTGTCGTGCCATGGATTTTGTAAATGCATAGGCGATTTAAAGATCACTAGAAATATGTGGAAGAGTAATGACTCTCTCATATACACATTCAATTATATAATGACAGTCTCCTTTAATGTGTTTTGACCTTTTATGATAAACCAGATTGGTAGCAATCTAAATAGCACTTGTTATTAGTGCATAGATTAAGGAATGGGATTAAGATTCAGTTAATCCAATTCTACAAGTAGAGCAAAACAGTCTCGAAGAAAGCAGTAGAAACTTCTCGGTATTCATATTTGGTTAAAGATTTTGAAACACGATCTTCCTTCTTTCTTTTTTCCATGAGATCAAGGAATCTTCGAGAAACATGCACCAACTGGTGATGGAGCAATGGGTATTAGGACATCTAGATCAATCAAAATTACTAAATGCATTAAAATTAATTGGAGAACCACTAGGAAAGAATAATCCACGAGTAGATGTTCCCAAGAGATATCGAATGCTACAACGGACAACCACCAAAAGTAAATGAGGGGAGCCTTCATAAATTGACTCACTTGTGGAACTGCAAAATTGATATCAGGCCTAGTAATAGTAAGATAATTAAAGCTCCCAATTAATTTCCATACAAAGTTCTAATGGAAAGATCTCATTCCTCACAATGAAACTTTACATTCAATTCCAATATAGTATTTTCAAAGGAAGATTCTTAAAGACAAACCAAAGTAATCAAATCTTAAGTGTATTTTTGTTTGTTCAAGAAAATTCCTAAATAATCACAATGAACATCCAACCCTAAAAAGTTGTAAGAGTACCAAGATATTTCATATGAAAATAATTATTTAGCTGTTATTAGAGGCTAGTGATTAGTGAAGAGTATTTTACTGTTATAATAATATTATCTACATAAACCAAAAGAAGAACACGACCTGCAGAAGTTTTTCACCAAAACAAAGATGAATCATATTTTCTCTTTCCAAAAAAGAATTGAAGAAAAATAGACCGATACTTGACATACCAAGCTCTTAAATATTATTTTAATCCATATAAAGACCGCTTCAACTTCCATACATCTAATGTAGGTGATGAGAATAAGCTAGGTGGGGTTTTATATCAATATATTCTTTGAGATCACAATAGAGAAAATTGTTTTTGACATCTTTTGATGAAGAGGTTAATTTTTTGATGCAATAATGCCAATAATAGCGCGCACTATAGTAATTTTCGCTACCAGTGAAAAAGTCTCCTCATAGTCCACACCAGACTCCTATTTCTTGCCAAGAATGAAGTTTGATTGAATAAATGCATTTACATCCAATTAGACCGACATTTAGGTCAGGAGGAATAATGTCCCATGCATAATTTTCTTTAAGCCAAATATTACTCTTTCATTGCTTTCTTCCAACATTCAAGCCGAAAGGCTTGTGAGTAACCTATTTGAATAGAGATGGTGTATAAAGTATAAGAAAAAAGATATCATTTAGGAATATAATACACTCTAGTAGATCACCGATGAGGGTAAAGAGGAGCAGAAGTTTAGGAAATCTCAAATTTTGGTTATGAAGCAGTCTTAGGTGGCGGATCTATTTTGGGATGGGGTAAAGTTGAATAATATCGTTCATATAGAAATTAGGGTTTGAACTACTTAGATGAAAATACCAAATCCTCAAAAGTAGGTATAAGATGAGAAACAAAATATGACTCAACATAGGTTGGAAATAAAAACTGATTTTCAAAGAATACAACATTTCTAATAAGACAAAATTTGTTAGAACATGGATCATAACAAATAAAACCTTTAAGAAAAGTAATATAATCCATTAAAGAAAATTTAGTACACTGAATAAAAAATTTATTGCATTGAGAAATGGGTAGGTGCACAAAACAAACACAACAAAATATATGAAAACTATGGTAGTTAGGATACTCGTGATGAAGACCATAATATGGAGACTCAAGATTTAACACTTTAGATGGAAGTCGATTAGTCAAATAGACAATAGTAGAAAAAGCTTCCATCCAGTATCTATATAGAACAGCTTACTCAATCAATAAAGTATGAGTGACATCGAAAATATGACGATTTTTACACTTAGCAACCCCATTTGGTTGTGAAGTATATGGGCAAGAGCATTTTGAGATGATTCCTTTCTCAAGTAAGAAATCATTGAATTCATAACACATATATTCTCCACAAGAATCAAATCTTAATATTTTGATACATTTGGAAAACTAGTTCTCAATGTAAACCAAAATTTTCTTGAACATGGAAAAACTTCATATTTGGATCGAACAAAATACAGCCATTTAAATTAACGATAATCATCTATGAATGTCAAAAAGTATTTTAAATGAGAGTGTGAAAAAATTGGTGGAATGCCACAAACATCACTATGAATTACATCAAAACACTTCGAAGCACGTCTACAAAAATTAGAAAAAAAGAGAGTTTTACTTTTGTCTAATTAACAAGTAGAACAATCAAAGGAAGCAACTGAAAAATGATTTTTATTTCCTAATAGACAATAATTTAATATATGAGAAAACACAATAGAATTAAGATGTCCTAGATATTTTCCCAAACCTCTGTCTTACTAGTTGTAGGAGTACAAGAGTCATAGCCCAAATTGGGACCTTGATCGTGACGGGCATCCCAAACCATTGAAGGCCTAAGATGAACCCTTAACCTTACATCATAAGCTTAACATAGTAAAGAATTTGAAGAAACCAACCTATTAAATTTTAAGTTCAATAAACCAATAGAATTAAATTCAAACAACAAAATCAAATCAGCAAATAGTTACACACCATCTACAAAGCCTCTAACCTTAAGTCACCTACTAAGTCCAGAAATGAATCAAAATATTCCATGAAAACCAAAAGTACCAAAATGAAAATGTGATAGAAAATTAACAGTGCCTTTCGAATGATGAACGGCTCACCGCTTCTCACCAGATGTCCAAGAGAGGAAACAATTGCCCTACTACTTCACATAATCATGGGAAAAGGTCTCCAAACATACATCTTGAAACAATGTAGCGCTTGAGGACGGTCAGCGTGGTGATTAGTGGCATACAACCTAGAGAAAGGGATACACCATTGATGTACAAAAATCAGCCATAAAACACAAAATCATTATCTATGATAACCATAAAATAAGGGAGGGTTACGTGAAAAATAAAGACACGATCATTAAAATTTAGTCTGCACTATGTAGCTTTTCACCAACATCCAGTAACCCACAAGCTATATGGATCCGAACCCTCCATATTATTAGTACACTAAGGACACCGTTTATTGTTAAATTAAGGTATGACATTTTTATGTTGGTAAAACACAGGTTCCAGGCATTAAGTAAAGAATTTTTATACCCTTGGTAGTGAAGTCTTTCACTAAGGCATTCGAATATTGGTATCGTTATTCAAAGACTTGTAAGCCATTTATATTATGCCATATCATTTCCCTTAAAACATTTTTAACTCCAAATTTCATTTTAAATCCATAACCATAGTCACCAAGGGCATTGGAAGCTCCATTTAAACCCTTTACCATTTTATGTCATAAAATAATTTAGGAAACAATTTAAACACCATAAAATACTCATTAAAACCAAAGTATGAAATATATTAAGAGTCATAGATATATCAGCAAAACTCATAAACTTACCAAATCATATTACCAATTCCATGATTTTTATGTGACATATTTCAGTATCAAAACCTACCACTTACATATGGAAAAACCTTTAAAATAAGGAGAACCAACATAAAGTTTTCACAACCAAATATCCTCAACCCTAGTTTCAAACAATCATCATATATAATTACCAAGTAAATTAACAAAATATAATAGTACTTAGAGTAAAACAGGGTTCAACATGCCTTTTCGATGGACAATTCCTTGGTAAAAGTAAGAGATATAAGCCCTAAGCTTGGAACCCTTACATTTTTGCTCCTAGTCGTATTGAGAAGTGTTGAATAACCCTTTTGAGTGATTTCTATTGTATTTAGGGACTTAGAAATGTTTAGGTAGGGATGGAATGGTTTAATATTTTTGGGATGACCAAAATACCCTAAATAATTGTTAAAACACTATCCCATAGATGAAAGAAAAGGGGTTTACAGCACGAACCCCAACGCAAAGGGCAAGCCTCATGGGTAGGACCCAACTCAAGACAACCCCCTCACTGTGTGAGGCCTACCGTACAAGCGAGTGAGTGTCCCCTCACATGGTCCCTCATGATGTGGGGCCATCATGCGATGGTCCCCATATGATTCCCGACCTTTTTACATATCCTAAACCTTCCCCAAAGCATATGAGCCCTTCCCTAAGTGTTTAACGCTTAATGTGAGCTTGTTTTAGCTTTATTTATACTCCCCAAAGCCATAGGTGTTACATTATCCCCCCTTATGATCATTTGTCCTCGAATATCTTAGGGCACTCTTAGCATAATAAAACAAAGAACATAGAGGGATTTCGAGTATGAAGTCCAATGGACAAAGAAAAAATGTAAGATTAATACCTCAAGCAACATATCTTGAAGATTGAAATATGAAGTTATATTTAGATTTCATATCCTCCTCTGATTCCCAAGTAGCTTCCTATACTTTTTGGATCCTCTATAGCACCTTTAATAATGTTATCTCCTTTGTTCTTAATCTTCAAACTTGTCAATGTCGTACATTGATAGGAACTTCTTTATAAGATAAATAATCTTTCACACTAATATCCTCTATGGTCCTATCAAGGAAGGATCACCCATATATTTCTTGAGCATGAACATATGAAATATAGGATGAACCGATGCCAATCTTGCCAGTAGGTCCAACTCATAAGCAAAATTTTCATTTCTCCTTTGAATCTGATATAAACCAATGAAACAAGGACTAAGCTTCCCTTTTTACCCAAATGTCATAACTCCCTTCATAGGAGAGACCTTCAAGCACACCCAATCATAAACCTCAAACTCTATCTCCCTTCCCCTCACATCCGCATAAGACTTTTAGCAAATCTGAGCGGCCTTAAGCCTCTTCTGAATAATCTTGACCTTCTCCACCGCTCAATGAACCAGATCAATTCCAAACTATCTAGTCTTACCCACCTTATAATATCCAATCGATGAACTGCATCTCTTACTATAAAGTGCCTCAAAAGGAGACAGTTGCATGCCAGAATGATAATTATTATTACAAGGAAACTTAATAAGTGTAAAGTCATTAACCCAACTTCCTTTAAAGTCAATTACAAAGTCCCTTAGAATATTTTCTAGAGTCTAAATAGTACATTCTGGTAGCCCATCTATTTAGGGGAGAAAAATGGTACTAACGTTCACTTGAATTCCTATCCATTTTTAAGAAGATCTCTAAAAATAAGAAGAAAATTAAGTACCTTGGTCAAATATAATAGACATCAGGGACCATGCAACCAGACTATCTCCTAAATAAACAACTT
>NC_061119.1:165426713-165433394 GCF_002878395.1 Capsicum annuum
TATTTCATTTTAAATTGATTGACATATTTTGACTTAGTATGGAGTTTTAAAAATAAAGAATGTCTTTGAACCTTTTAGTCTTAAATTAAAGATATGTTAAATGTAATATAACGTATTTTCAACTTATGGTCTAAAATGTCGTTTGAAAAGTCAAAACTAAAGAGTTGTTAAAACAAAAAAGAATTATTTTTTTACCCCTCACTTGGTAACTAAAACTCAATTCAATGTTGGAAAAGGGATGTTTACCGTCCGAGCAACTACCTAATTAACAGAGTCGTGACTTGTTCTGCAGTTTCCTGAACATCATGTTGTAGTGGACGATTAAATGTTGTTGGGTCATCATGAACCACCTCGAGCAAGGCTCCTTGATCATGAAATCTCTCCCTCTCTATCCTTCGATTTTGCCTTAGGATTCTCTCAAGTTTAGGATTGTAATACCTCACATTTCCCTAGCCTAGATTAACCCTCAATACATAGGTTATCCCAAATAAAATTTTAGGAATACTAAGTAATTTTCAGATTAGATCCTGTCATTGCGTAGGAAATTCAATTAGCTTTCCAGTGATATAAAATTTGCCTAAATCCGACAACCGGGTAAGAAGTTATGGCGATTTTAAGTTTCAGTCATTAAACATCGTCATTCAAGCCTGTAGCGCGTCACGGAGTGTGCCAAAATAGCAATTGTCAATTTCCAATATTGCTCTATGATATTGGCGCATCGCGCCATAGACCCAGTTCACAATTGTCAATTTCCAGTGTACCAATGCGATTCCACTGCGTCGCGGTGCACTTCCAGTTCACAAACAAAGTGGCAACGCGATACCACCGCGTTGCGCCACCCTGTAATTTCTCAGCTGTCATTTTCCAGTGACATGGCGTGATAGCGCCGCATCGCACCAGGGTCCAGATCGGGAAAATTTCATGAAAAATTAAAGTTGCGCCCAGGGTTAAATTCTTTTCCCATGATTTTATTCCACCCAGATGTGGGATTTAAACCCTAAAAATGTGTAAAACCCTTCATTATTGACTTTCCCCCAAAATCAAAAGGTATTTCTCTCTCAAGAAAATAAATCCTAGCTCTCAAGAATCAAGGTCAATACCAAGAATCTCTCCAGGAACTCCAAGAATCTCACGAATTAAGGTATGTTAGATGTTCATCCATGGATCCTTACCTTCCATGGAGCCCAAGAATCCTTTTTCAAAATACAAGATTTATGATTTATGATTTCCATGTTTGAACTAGATTGAATTCATTTTCATGATGTTGTTTGAGTTTTAATCCATGATTTAGATTATAAGTTCCAAGAATTGATTCTAGTATGTGTTGAATTACATGATATTCATGATAAACCCTCCAATTTGCAAGTTGATGGTTGTAACCATGGCAACTCTAAGTGTTTATGATTTAATGAACCAAGTATGCTTCTTATGTGTTTGATAAATTGTCTATGAGAATGAAATAATGTCATTATAGCATGCTAATATGTATTCCCCATACATGTATAAGTTAATACATTACAAGTGTTTGATGAAATGTCTCTGTGAATGAATTATTCCCAAGTGAACATTGTTATGTTATTCAAAATTATGTTTTGCTTTACTTTTCATGCTATCTAGTCCTAGGGGTATTTAGTACCCCACAATCTAGCTGTTACTTAGAGCCGATGTCAGTTACAGAATAGTATCAGTAATGTCACGATCAGTAGTACTCTCAATCCGTTACAGAACTCGGTAAAATTCAGTCATTTACAAAACTTAGGAAAACTCAATAATCTCAGTATCAGTCCAGTCTAGTTCAGTATACTCAGTTTAATGTCTTTCAGTTGGGAGTAAGAACTAGCACCGAGCGCGTGTGGAGGTGACGACTTCTCCCGTTAGACAGGCAGAGTCGTTAGTAGCAGTCTCACACTACAGAACTACATAGTCAGCACAGGATGTAAGGATTCACCCATCAGATTAAGTCTTGGCTAACTCCCAGGGGTCACCCATCGGATTAGGCTTGACGTTCTATTCAGGATCACCAGTCAAATAGGCTTGACCACAGTAGTTTTTTTTACTCGTGGCACGATACTGACACCCTTCCAATTAGGGTTACAGGTTGGACCCACTCAGCTTACTCAGGGGCATGTCGATTAATTGAGAAATCCCACAATTTCAGTTTCAATCTCAGTCTTCAAAATAGAATCCAGTTCAGTTCTACAGAATCAGGACTGTCAGATACAGTCACTCAGTTATCAGTAATTCAAATTATTAGTGATCTCAGATTATCAGTATAGTCAGTTATCAGTTATCAGATTCAGTTTCAGTATACTCAATTACAGTATGCACAGTATGTTCAGTAATTACAGATCCTCCATGTATGTTAATCCACCTTTTGCATATCATTCAGTTAGTTATTGTTCATGTATATGAACCTATGTATTCAGTCTTACCTCATTTAGCATACCACCTCATTTAGCATACCAGTACATTCCCACATACTGATTGCTTACCCGTTTCTTATGCTATGATATTTCATATTATAGGTTCGGACGCTCAGGTTCCTGACTGCGCTTAGCCAGATTCAGCCAGCAGTAGCAGAGTTAGCAGTGAGTCCTCATCTATCGAGGATATGCTTTTATTTTAATACTTCAGCTTAGCCGTATTTTAGTAGATGGATTTAGTTGGGGGATTGTCCCATCAACTCCACTTTTAGACAAATTCAGATAGAGAATTTCCAGACTAGATTTTTAGACAGTATTTCAGATTCAGATGTTATTATTCATTATCTATATTTTAGATGTTTTAAACCTTATGGGATTTCAGTCCATTTTCTGCATTATTACATATTTTATTCACTGCTCACAGCAGGTACCAGTCATGGGTTAGCTTGTGATCCTTTGGGGTCACAAGCACTGTGTGAAGATTAGGGGTAGTCTCGGGTCATTACAAAGATCGAACAGAATTAGGGATTTACTTGACCCTGAGTATAGGGCATACACCAATGCATGCCCTATAAATAGTAGAAAAGTAAAATCAGCAAACAAAATCAATAGTCCGACAAACACAATCAATCAGCTATGTATATGTACCATTGCCTAGCCCTATTGTTTTTTGTAATAATTGTTTTTTTTGGTTTAGTTTTCTCATCAAGGTAGAGTTTCAGCTTAACGAGGACAGGATCTTAAATAGGAAGTTGTGTAGAACATAAATTAGAGTAGTAAATTAAGAGGTAATAAAGTGTTACACTCACCACTCAACCTTCATACTCCTCGTTGATGAACTTTCTATAGGTAATGCTCTCTTAAATTCTAGGGTTCTAATTCTTTCATCATTTCTTTCATGACTGAAATAAAAGTTTCCATAGAAATTATGAAGTACATTAAGATTATGAGTGTTTCACATTTATTAAGACGTCTTGCTTTAGGCTTCATATCCTTGTAAAATCCTAAACTTACAAAAAAATATGCCTCAACACTAAACTAAATTGAATCAATATAGGAATCATCGATAGTATTCCACAAATAAATAAGCAGTTAAAAACCCATATATAGAGTAAGAAGGTTTGTCTCATCAATTTATAGTAGCTGCACTCACTTGACATATATACGTATGTTGCTAACATTAATAGTTGGTCAATACATAGCATCTAGACATATATGGAAGTGATATAAATGTAGATCTAAAGAAACAGACTTGTTGTTAAACACAGTTCCAATGAACCTTCAATATTAATCTGTCTACTAGGTCATTTTTATAGCAAATGCCTCAATGGGTTCAAGTAAGGACCGGCTATACATCATGAACATAGAAACGGATCTAAATAGAGCCAACACATATAACTGAGCCCAACTATTATAGAATTAGGCATAGCTGATCGAATGAAATGTCTCATGAACACAGTTACGGAGATTCCAACTACCTAGTAAAATGAAGAACAACAGCTTAGCCACTAGCCTAGAGTTCCTTAAATTTACCAGCCCTTTGGGAATTATATCAACACCTAAAACCCAGCTCTTTGGGAATTATATCATCACCTAAAAACCAGCTTCTTGGGAATTATATCGACACTGAAAAACCAGTCCTTGGAAATTATATCAACATAAAAAATCCAGCCCTTCGAGAATTATATCAACACCTAAAAGACAACTCTTTGGGAATTATATCAACACCTAAAGTCAAGTCGATGAACTTTTGTTCTGATCAGCAAATAACAACAATACCCTACTTCAACAAAATAATACAATAATCAGGGTACAAGAACCAACATATAGTAATAGAAATTGAAGGACAAGAAATAAAAAGGAGCAATACGAGGAATACTAATATAAATGGACAACAAAATAACACACGACTACCTATTAACCTTCTATCCTAGTACGTTTTGATCGGCAATACAAGTATATAAATTTAACTCAAATAAACTAAACAAACACAACATATTCAAGAAGATCGAAGTTCTGTATATACATACCTAATTCGACTCTCTGTCCTTTTGTCCACGAGACCCTGATCCTCCTCCTTGGCTAGAGGATGAAGATGATCCAAATATCCCAAATGGCCACGGCAACGACACAGTAGCAAACCTCCTTCCAGAACCGAACTACCACCACTTGCGTTCCCATCATTCTCCCTCTCCCTATTCTCGTACTCAGGATCATCGATTGGCAACTCAAACCGACAAACCAGAGACTAGTTATACAATAAAAATGTTACTCAACATAGTGGCAACCGGTTCGGGCAAGCAGGTCCGATTGGGGATCGAGTTGGGGTCAATGAAAATCAACGAATTGCACCCCAAACCAATGAAAATCATCTAAATATTATACGAATCGTACAAATCAACCCGAAAAACTCAGGATTCAAACGTTGGAAAGGACAACGCATCAATTTTTGAAAGTTTCTAGGCTTTTTTCACACAGATTCGTGTGGTAGAGATGCGTGATGCATGCGAGCAACAGATTGAGGTCGGGTCAGACGTGGGTCGATGGATTTTTGTTGGATTTGGTCATGTTTTTGCGTCTGTGTTCTATTGTTGTGCGTATTGTTTGCTGAAAGCATGGATCGGGTTTTGTTGTTTTTGTTTGTGCATATGTTGTTGTCTTACGCTAAAGGGGAAAAAGGTAGATGAAACGGGCTGGGTTGGTTAATTTGTTTGGGCTGCTGGTGGTCCTAATTGGAGTGGGCTGCTGACATGGGTTAAATAAATGGGAAAGGACAAAAATATCCACTAGCTAAAACTAATTCCAACTAAATAGCCACTACATTTTAATTCCCTCTAATCAGCCACTAAACTAATTTCATTTTATAGCCATTGATTATTTTGCATGGCAGTTACTTCACGTTTTTTCCCTTTTTAAAAAAAAAAAGCTAGTTCATTTTATTTTTTTAATCTTGTTGTTTTTCTTATGTTCCATTTTTTAAAATTTGATGTTTCATTCTATTATAAAAAAATCGTTGCTCTTTTGTGTTTTTTCACTGTTTTTATCCTTTTTTTTTTTTGCAACTTTCTTATTTTTTTAAAAAATATATTCCTTTTTTGAAATTAACATAACTACAATTGTTGTACGTTGAAACATGCATTACGTATATTTATGGAATGATGACACTGACTATCAAAAAAGCTATGTGAAATTACTATAAGAAACTTTATTTGATCAAAACAAATACATAGGATTTTGAGGAGCAGATAATGTAACTCAAACATAAAATGAAAAACCTAACTCCAACTTTTTTTAATAGTTCAACTGCAATTTCCCAAATCCAAAACTCAACCCCCGACATTATTGGAAGTCCAAAAGAGGAACTATAAATAAAATAAGTCAAACATCAAATAGAAAATAGATATACACATTCTATACAATTTTTAACTATAATTATTATTTAGATACATATTTTATACTACTCTATATAGTTTCTACATGCATTCTAAAAATGTATCAATCTAGTATAAGAGAGTATCAATCTAGTATAAGAGAGTATCAATTGAGTATATGGACACTGCAAGTGTATCAATGTAGTATAAAAGTGTATTAATGTGGTATAAAAGAGTATCAATTGGGTATAGGGACTGCATGTACCTGTATAGAATTTCCTTTCTCTTTTATAAAAAGTATATCAATATGGTATAAAAGTGTATCAATATGGTATAAAAGTGTATCAATAGAGTCTAGAGACTGCGTGTGTGCAATTGGGCCAAATGGCTAAAAAAATGAATTAAATTTAGTCGATTGGTTACATTTGTCCACCTTTTCAAATTGTGTCCATTTTTTTTTAAATGGCCACCCCATGTCCTTTTCCCTAAATAAAAAGGCAAATTAGTTTAGGATATTTATTAAATAGCCTAATTTTGGAGTTTTGGTCAAAAGAAATTAAATATTAACCTATTTGAAAATCGATTGACCAATTGCATTGCAATTGTGGCCAAATCGATTTCAATTAAGGTCAAATTTAATAAATTCACCAAATTTAATAAAAATTTGAAACAAATTAATCACTACTTTAATCCCGAGTTTCTTGATTTAATAAAAAGAAACAAATATTTTCCAAATAAATCACTTTTGAGGATAAATTATATTTAAATCAAGATTTTAATCATTTAAATTTATTTTAAAACTTGATTTAAATCCGACATCTTATAAAAAATAGATATTTAAGTAACAAAATTATATAATTTTGTATAATTGAATACGATAATATATA
>NC_061119.1:165433494-165438753 GCF_002878395.1 Capsicum annuum
TCCAACTCCGAAATCATTTCAGATTGCATGGAAGACTATGCTAACCATCCCCAAACCTTACAATTACCAAGTAACGACTGTGCAAAAATCCATAATAATAAAAACACATAAAAAAATAAAAATTTACATAGCAGGTTGTTACAAGTATCCTGACAAGCCAAAATGCAAGAAGTGGTTGTTACAAGTATCCTGACATGCCATATTGCAACAAGTGGTTGAAACATAATTGCATATGGAGCCACTTCTAAAAGTTTTTGAAACATAATTGCATAATACCAATGCTTGAAGTTCATGAAAAATGAATTTTATGTCCCTTTTCTTGACGAATATTTCTTTATAATTTTTTTTAAAAAATAAATCAGTAAGGGACATGATTATGATGTTCTACCATCTTTGATTAAAAAAAGAAAAAATAAACACTCACCTTTTTCACTTATAGTCTATATATTGTTGAATAAACATTGTAAAGTATCAACACTTCTCCTCTAAAATAATTTCCTAAAGTCACCACAACTATTCCTTTTTAAGTCTATTGTAAAATGGGTCTAAAGTCTGTGTTGTCTGCCCAAATAGAAGTGAAAGCTAATAAGGATGTGTTTCATGATGTTTATAGACATACGCCACACCACATCTCTACTATGTGCCCTTCACATATACATAGTTGTGAGCTTATTGGTGGTGTCTTTGAAACTGTTGGCTCCAAACTTTTTTGGATGTATAACCTTGGTAAGCCAAAATTAAAAATTTCATTTAAGTTCGGTCTTACAGTTTATGAAATCATTTTCCTTACACAATGTTATCATCACACTACTTGATCCACCGAACAATTAGATGTTGTTATTAACACATTATATTTAAAATATCATAATAAGAAGAAATTTGTCGGGGTAGCTAATGTTTATCAACCTTCATAAATAATAATAGGGCTAAGGGGCAAATATACCCTTCAAATTTGCGATTTAGAGCAAATATATCCTTTGTTAAAATAGCAGAACAAATATACTCCTATCATCGATGGAATTGTGTAGATATACAGTATTTACTAACAAATCTGTACTTTTTAAATTAAATAATATTTATCTCTTTTTTTAATTAGTGAATAGATAAATGAATTTTAACTAGTTCGTTTATTTTTTAACTGATCCGACTCGCCTGATTTATATAAAAACTATAACCCATAGATTTTTAACTTAGGGAACATCATATGAAATTAAAGTACTCGTATTTTGGACTATGTATTACTAGCATAACTATCTGTACTTTTTTTATGAAAATGTATTATGAATCAGTTACAAAAAACTATATCTACAGCACCATTTTACCTATCAAAAAGAAATTGTATTTTCAGAACCATTGATTGATTAAATATAATCAATTTTGTTTTCTCTATTATACTTTTCTCTTTGTCTCTGGCTGAAGTATTTGCAGTTTCACAAGAAGAGAGATATATTATTTTTGCTTGGGTCAGGCAACTCGTATAAGAAATAAACGGGTGAGTTAAAAAAAAATTATTTTGTCTAATTTTTTAAATTTGAAAAATAAGATAAATATTAATTAATCAAAAAAACATAAATATGTTAGTAAAAAGGGTGTAACTATACAATTTCATTAACGACAAAGGTACATTTACTCTATTTTTTAATAAAGATATATCTACTGTAAATTATAAAATTGAGGATTACATTTACCACGTTTCACATAATAATATATGGTATTTCTTTTGGGATTTGCTAGCTAACACCAAAAAACGTACTTCTATATCCTTTCCACGATATGCAAGCTAGGATTGCAATGTCTAAGAAAAGTGGTTTTTCTAATGATTGAATACATTTATTATTGATTTGAAATGTCCAATCTAGATTACGATGGAACAATTTGATATGTTTAATATGGAGTAAACGGAATATTTCTAGATTTCTCATCTTTGAAAATGGTAAATAAATTTGTAAAATATCTTCAAAAGAAAAATATAATCAACAAAATGAGAAAAATGACTTACCTAATAAAAATAGGAAAAACAAGTTCGTGATAATTCAAGCTTAGTATCTATCTCCCCATCCATTTCATGGCCCCAACCCCCCATCCCTTGACCATTCCAGCCCCCATAACCATTGATCCCTCACTCTCCCCTCCTTCCATTACATTATATTTTTCTAAATTTCTATTTAAATAATATATTTTTGCTTATTTATCGAACATAGAAAATAAGTAAGAGATTCAGATATTTTCTAAGAAAATGTTATCTTCCTTCATACCAAACACGTTCTAAATAACAACTGTAATTTTTTCCTCTTTTAAAAGTTGAGACTGTAAATATTTTTTTATTATTTTAATGTTCGAGTGGATAAATGTTTTAGAAACTATTTTCTTTAGGAAAATAAATTCTTTTAAAAAAAAAGAAAAATGACTTCCTAAATAAAAAGGAGAAAACAATTGACATTATCTCCTCAAAATCTGTGAGCTCCCACTTCTAGCCACCTTCACCAAACTCCCTGCCCTGCATCTCCTTCCCACCCCCTCCACTTAGCCCCTCTCTCACCTACTTATCCCTCTCTATAACACCCATCTTCCTACCCCACTCATCTTCATAGTTTGTTTTAATATATAAAAATATTTTTATGATAATATTTTTGCTTGCATATTGAATTTAAGAAAACAAATAATAAGTCACTTATTTTTCTAAAAATATTTTCCATTAGAAATATTTTCCCCTGTGAACATACCCTTCATCTTTTCCAATTGCTTTTGTTAAGAACTCTTACTGAAATTTTGAAATAACTCATTATTTCTGTAAAGCAAAAAGGAGAAAAAGCATTCCAAGAAGATAATTGAAGCTATAGATGACGGAAAAAATATGATCACATTCAAAGAATTTGAAGGAGATTTAGTGGATAAATATGATAATGGGAAGGCAACTCTTCATATCGAGCAAAAAGATGAAATTGATTTGGTATGTTGGACAATAGAGTATGAAAGGCCAAATGATAATGCTCCTGAACTAATAAATTTGTTGGACTTCATTGTTGATATGACCAAAGCTATTGATGATCACTATGTTAAGATAAATTAATGGGACGTGTCATGAAATTTATATAAATAATATAGTTAATGCTAGGTGTGTTCTTAAAATACCTCATGTTGTGTTGTTTCAATAGATGGTACGAAATAATCCATGTTGGTTGTTTAAGTTCCTTTTTGTTTTACCTTTAGCGATTGATGTTCGTTGTGTCTTCCCATGTAAACGATAAGTTATCAGCTATCTTTGTTCTATAATAAGACATGTGTATGAAGTTTATATGTTGCTCCTCGCCTCCTCTAATTTATATGTGATACTTCAAAAAAATAATTTTCTAATTTATATGGCAAAAATGTAGATCATACCTTACATTATAAATCTTTGGCCAAAAAACAATAATCCATCTCCAATAAGAAAAGGATTTGTCATAGGCAACTAATAATGGATTAAATATTTTTCTACAACCGTGGTATCCGGGCTAGCTTGCGTGCACTTTGACCAAATCTATAGGATACATGTCACCTCTCACTAGAAATAGGTATCAGATAACTCTATCCATCAAGGCTAGAACAGATTGAAAGAAATAACCTATTGTTTGTCTCTGCTGTAAATTGAATCTAACTGCATACGTAAGTGTATGTGGTAGTGCAAGTAATAAGTGGCTCTTTCGAGTCGAATATCGATCAATAGGGACTTGACATTTAGCTTGAATCCAATTTTGGTATTACCATTTAAGTTGAGCAAGTGCGATGTATAGAGAAAAGAGAGTTGAAGTTTTTAATAAGAAAAATGGAACAATGAACAATAATGAGAATTTAAAAGAGTTGTGAACAATAATTCAGAGAGTATAAGGGTCAAGGCACCTTGAACACTCATGCAAAGTTATACAATCCCATTGGTTAAGTTTTTTATCTTTATTCTAGATTCATGGTATTTATATCATGATTATAGTCTTGCGAGCCTCTAATCGTCTATTGAATTAGCCTCATAACTATATCATTGAGCAAGGATGTGGGAACTAATTCAAATGCATTTATATTTCTATCTGTATTTAACCAAATGGGGCAAATTAGGTATATTCCTTTCCTAACTGCGAATATTATCTTTAATTCATCTAAATAAAAAAATTAATTCCTTATGTTCCACTATCTAATCTAATGTTACTCCTTCAGGTCTCACAAAATAAATTTAAATACATTCTAAAGGTTGTAAATCAATAGAATAGCGAGTACAAGAACATAAGAATCACCAAACATGATGATTAACATTAACCAACATGAATGTAGGTAAAGAAATTATGTTCATAGTGTCAACCCTAAAAAAATGGTTTTTAGCCACTCATAATCTACTTTACAGTCACGAAATTAATATAGTTCATACAAAAATTAAGTAATGAAAAGATCTACATTACAATCATAAAATTAATATAGTTCATACAAGAATTAAGTAATAAAAAAAGAAGAATAAAAATGCTATTCAGAGCCTCCCTTGTGTATGTTTCTGTCCCAAGTCTTTGAAAGATAATTATAATAGATGTTAACTGCCCTATTTATAGTATAGGACAAATTGTACCCAAAAATACCCAAGTTCATGGCACTTTGAAGTTTTAGAGCCTAAGCTCCATGACACTTTGATATTATGGAACCTTGGCAGTGTGCCACTGAAATAAAATGGAGCCTAGCCTCCGTGGAATGTTGCTAAAGAGGCATCCCACTGTTTGTAGACCAAACTCATTCAAACTTTATTTCTTCTATTCCTTACCTCCGTGGCACATTCAAATCACGGTAAGCTACTATTTTGGGGGTCCAAACTCTTCCAAACATGACTTGTAATATTTATTCATGACTTTAATCATCCTTTTATTGCCTTACATCTCAATCTTGATGAGTGTTTGGCTTCAATCCTCACATTCTCTAGCTTAAAGAGCTTCATTTGTTCACTTCCAAATCCAATGTTCACATCAAGATTGCTCTTTGTTTCTTCACCCATTGTGGCTTATGTATGGATTGATTTATTATCTAAAGTAGTTCCAATAAACTCATACCATAAATCATCACAAGCATTCGATCATGCAATACACAAAATTTATCACAACGATACAAGAACTAGTATAACATAGGCCGATTTAACTAGTTATCTTATCAAACCTTTGGTTGTCTATTTTAACTCTTGTATTGATTCAAATTAACTATAAACTTCCTAAACATGAGTCTTAGCACATAATTATATGAATATTGACTTTA
>NC_061119.1:165441753-165445682 GCF_002878395.1 Capsicum annuum
TCCCACCTCTCTTTTATTTCACCTGATCTCATTAATCTGGTTTACACATATTTAGTAGGGAGTATTTGTCATCACCAAAGATTCATTGATCAATAATTTTTCATTACATTACTCCCAACCAAAACACATAAAAATTTTCAGCACATCAATAGCTATTATTTTGGGGCTTCACTTTCACTATTTTTCTTCTTTAATTTTACACTTCTTAACAACTTAATATATCAACTAAAGTGCTTAGAATTTTTGGATTAAATTATGATTAATTAATAGAAAGGAATCAGCTATATATGAGGGTCACAAAAATAAGCTAAGGGATCCACAAAGATAACTAAGGTCCTTCATAAAGGGTAGATAACGTAGGTATAAAACATGTCTATCAATCAATATCCTATATCATCTCCTAAACTCAACATCTTTATTTTTCTTTGCAAATACATCGAGCAAGTTCTAATCATCAATATGTAGAAATGGAATGTAAATAAAAATCTCATCATACATGGAACATGTTCAAATCAACATGGATCCCTTTAGACTCTCAACCATGCAATTGCACGAATTCAATTTTAAGCAAAAATAAACAAGAGCTAGATAAAAGATCCTATGTGTCTCACAAAATTCATTAAATTTTCACCTTATGCCGGAGAATCCAACATCATTTGTAACATATAATTATATGTAGCACCTATATAGAGCATCTTTATCTATTCCTAATGAGAAAATTTTTTAAATTACTCCAAAATATGAAAAAGGACACTAAGTTCAAAGGGCTCCCCCTAAAAAATAAATCAAAAAGAAAAAAATAAGATGTGGGTAAAGTATGCCTCTACTAAACAGAGAACAACAAAAATTGAAAATAAACAATCACAAAAATAATTTATAATTTTTTAAATTTAGTTAAAAAAATAGAAAATAAATCAAAATAAAAATCCAATAGTGCACTTCACCCTATCTAATTGAAAGATCCCTATAATGACCCCCTTGGTCATTTTCAAAATTTTTGCTTATTTTTACTATTTAGAGATTTTCTACAGTTTTCCATGTCATTTATGACTTACTAGAGCTGACATTTTAGTTTTCAAGCAGTTTATTTAGTATTAGTACCAATTCTCAATTTTGAAGTCTTCGCTAGTAAAAATTGGCTACCTGGTAAAAATATCATCCAAATGACATTGTATAACAATTCTAACTGTTCCAACATCTCCAAAATGTTGATTTTAGTCTCGAAGGACATTGGTTTGGGTCCCAAGTCTTGTAAACTCATTACGAGCTATTAATCATAAGTTTTAAAAAATGGCACTTGAGTGTGTAAAACACCCTGGTTTTTGGACCCTATAAAATTTTATGGAATTCTGGTCTCTGGACCCAATACGACTCATGGGTATAAGCCATATACTGGGGTATGAATAGTATGATCTAGTCGTATGCTAACCAGTGTTGATTGGTGGGATGAATTTTGGTCACTAGAATAGGTACGACTTAAATGGTACGAGTCGTATGGTTGGATAAAGATCATTTGTTTTGGTTTTTCCTTAGCTTAATATTAGACTTGATAACTTAAGTTTGATCTGATTATGAGTGTCTCTCCATGAATCACAAGACAGGGTATGAGTTGTACTTAGGACTCATATAGTCGTCAATGGCCAAACGTCCTAGATTTCATTATGACAGGGGTACAGTTGATGGGTACGAGTCGTAAACTTGAATATGACTTGGGTTTAGGTGTTTCATACCTTGGACAGTGTTGTGTCCAAGGGAGGCCAAGGGTATGAGTGATGGGTACCACTCATACAGGGAGGATAAGACTCGTAAGGTCTAGTCGTATCTCTGTGACAAGAATTTAATGCAGTTTAAGTAAGAGAAATCTAGACATCTCCCTACTTATCCTAATAAGGTCCCACAACTTATATTTTACTTGGGAGGTTATTTTCCCTATTATTTTATTCTTAAACACTTAGAAAATACTCTTAAATCCTCTCTAGAGTTTTTGGTTAAAAGAAGCTAGGGTTTCATCTTCACGAGTAAATTGGGGCTTATCTTGGTGATTTCTCTCCTTCATCATCTTATTTTAAGGCATGTTCTCTTCCCTCATTTTTAGTTCCAACTAAAGGTATGGTTTTATACAATGTGTTCATAATTTGAATATTGTATGTTTTTGGGTTTTCAAATATGATTTAGGGATTTTGGTTATAAATGCTTGGTTATGGTTTTCTATCTTTTTAATTATACTTTTATATGCATTAATGGTGGTTTTAGATAATTGGTTGCATGAAATTATTCTTTAGCAGAGGACTTTGATTTTGGAAATACTATGCCCCCAATGTGTTTGATAAAATACCTTTAGCAATGTTTTCACTATAATATTGGTTTTTCAATGGAACTTATGTATGGTTTAAACTTGGTAATGGAACCCTAAACAAAATGAATTATTTAAATAATATTAAATAGATTGTAAAGCCTTGGTGGCCATGGTTTTGTTTAATTAGAATTCATATGAGGTACATAGAAATCCCCTAAGGATTGGCTAAGGACAATACTTGCAAGTTATTGTTGGTATGATAATACCACTACTAATAGCCTTGGTTAATAATAATAGAATAATAGTTTGGATGGAAAATAGTTTTAATTAGGTTTAAAGATGAGGGCTGTAGCAAAGCCATGGAAGGTGGATATCTCGAAAGGATCTAAACTAGAAACTCATATTTACTGATATGAGGTTTGGTCCTAGTGACTGTGTGCATGATGTTGTACTAAATATTTAGGGGATGCACTAGTCATCCTAGATTTTCTTCCCTGGTCGTGCGGCTTCATGCACTAGGCCCTTTCAGTAGGGGGAGCTGGACTCATATAGCCCGTGGGTGGTTTAGAATAGAAAAACTACACAAGTCAGTTAAAGGTTTTAATGGCATGCTAAACCTGGTCCCCTTTCCCAGTATGGTTATATATGTTTGTATGGTTGTGTGCATATGGGTGGTTTTACTTGGTTTTATAAATGGCATTATTTTATTCTTATCCTAATTTCATGTTAGCGTTCACCTACTAACCCATCTTTGAGTGTTGTATGTCCATATGATGCAAGAACCTATCGTTCCACTCCTCCTACTTAGCAATTCGGACTTCGGGGTTAGCATTTAGATTAAAGTAATGAGCTTTCATCTTTTTAAAAGACTCTATTTTATGAATGTTATTTCATACTTTAACTTATTTATGGATATTAGTTTTGGCTATAGTTAGGGGCATGTCCCAACCAAATTTTGCTATTATTTTGGTAAAAAGATTTATAGTACTGCTATGGGCTAGAATGGGCAGGGTCGGTATTGGTGTCAGTCTTAGCATTAGTATTGGTATTGGGGTTGATACCGATTAACACTATTGTTTATTGTTCCATCGTATTTCATTTTGGGATTAATAATATTATGTTTTGGATCTCATTTGGTTATGGTCTTATTTATGACCCTTGGTTCGATATTGGTTTGGCTTGGTGTTTGGTTGGTATGGTTTGGTGTATGGGATGACTTGGTAGGGTTCGGATAGGACTAGACCTATCCCAAAGTTAGTCCTTGTTCGGTTATGCTATCTTGTTATATATTCAAAATTCAGCCAACTTAGGGTAGACAGTTAGAGGTTGGGTTGGGTAACTGGGGTGGTCTTCGGTCCCGATCGGACTTAGGATGCCCATTATGACAAGGCCCTTGATCGGGTTATGTCAAGTTGGTATCAGAGCTTTAGGTTCATGGTCAATTGAAAGTCCTCGAGGATGTGTCTGGTAGAGTCTCTTTTAAGAGTATGTAGCGCACCATACTCATAAGAGATAGGCTACAAGGTATTTAGAAATGTTTCACTTTCTTTGTATTCTATTTTTAAGCCTAAAGTATAGGTCCTGGAATTCTTCTCTAATCCTTGATTACTCACTTTTCATATTATGCCTCGAT